>NW_009227164.1:0-55680 GCF_000690835.1 Fulmarus glacialis | reverse complement strand
TAACCTTGACCCAGTTCTGAACAGTGATATACAGCACAACAGTGAACTGCAAGCAAGGTATTACATAACGCAACATTGAGAGCCAGCCCCACAACTTTGAGAGCCAATAAATCAACATTTGACCAGCGACTATTAAATCAATATAATGAATGCTTATAACCAATTTTGCCTTAACACGCTTTGGTCAGATCTGTCGTTATCTCAACCCTTCGAGCCCCACGTTGGGCGCCAAAAAGGACTGTTGTGGTTTAACCCGTCAGGCAGCCAAACACCACACAGCCGCTCGCTCACTCCCCCGCCCCTGCAGTGGGATGGGGAGAGAATCGGAAGGGTAAGAGTGAGAAAAACTTGTAGGATGAGATAAAGACAGTTTAATAGAACAGAAAAGGAAGGGAAAATACTAACACTAATACTAGAATATACAAAATGAGTGATGCACAATGCAATTGCTCACTAGCCATGCTGACCAATAACCAAGTAGAGATAGCTACTTCCTGGAACATGCCTACCATTCATATACTGAGCATGACATCACATGGTATGCAATACCCCGTTGGCCAGCTGGGCCAGCTGTCCCGGCTACACTCCCTCCCAGTCTCTTGTGCGCTTGGTAGAGCATGGAAGCTCAATGTCCTCGACTAGCAGGGTACTTAGCAACAATTAAAAACATCAGTGTGTTATCAACATTCTTCTCATACTAAATCCAAAACACAGCACTAGGAAGAAATTTAACTGTATCCCAACCGAAACCAGGACAAGTGTACAAACACAAGTATCTTTAATTCCAAAACACTTTAAGTGTTTTGGAATTTAATCTATGAGCTTCTAATATATTTTCTAAAAATGTAAGCAAGAACACAGGAAAGAGTTCATATGCCTTCTGTCCACGTTCTAAGCATGCCCATCATTTAAGTTACTGAGTGTAAAAGTGGAAAACTGCAGATGGTAGGAATGATGAAGAGCAGTAATGAGTTTTAAGACAGATCATCTGAGTTGAATCATGCAATATTTACCCCCCTCTCATTTTGATGTATAGGCACTCAGCCTGCATAATCTACACAGGTATATTCAATATATTGATTAACTGCTATCCAAGTGGACATTACCCCTTATCCCTCAAAAATTGCTTAAAAGGCAATACAGGTAGAACAGAACTATCTTGATCAATCCACATACAATATTTTTCCTGAAAACTTAACAGCAGTCTTGCTACTCAGATTCTCTGCTGGTTAACATTAGGAAAAGAGAACGTGAAATTATAGGTTTCTAAACTGCTCTGCAAAAGGAAGAGCAGTTTCTTAAACACAATAATCATTTCTTGAGTACAGACATTGCAAAGACTTAACAACAGTTTAAAAAAGTCACAGTCCATGTAGGACAAAGCACGCAGACCTGATTTGACCTACCAACATGTCAGTCTGCCCAACTCATCTGTATCTCCCCCAAAACTGTTCTGACTGGAACCAACCATTGAGACCTATCAAAATGTAGCAGTCTAAGTGACAGGTTTGACCCCAAGACTTGCATTTCTCCGCTAACTTCTCCAGAAGTTACAATCTGACTATGATTTACCCCTTTGGAAAAACTTTACATTCTACTAACAGACCATTTAGGACACCTCAGCAAAAAAACCTGAATAATTCCAAAGACAATGCAATATACCCAATTACTAAAATTAGACTGCTTTTTGCAAAAATACATGTCCTTAGAAACTGAGCATAAGCGAATTTAAAAGAGAAGTTTTTTGAGGAAATAGTTTTGCCCCCATCAGACCATTTCACATGCTTGTATAATACACTTTTACTAGGAAACACTTCCCCTCTGACCCATTGCTATTACAAGCTTTAGCCTTTAAGCAGCCCCACGCTTAAAGGATGGGTAAGCATCATTACACTGTCATTAAACTTTGATCTCAGAAAACCTGAATGGAAACAAACCGGGCTATATTTTCACTGAAGTGACAAGAACAATGCAGTAGAAATAAATACTTATTTGTTTTAGATTAGCTAGCGTGTACATCACCAGCAGACTAATTACTATAACACAGAGCTCCTAGTAGATTAATTTAGCCTGCTTTTCTAAGTGCAGTGGTGATCCATTCTGGAAAATGTAAGTAGAAATGCACTGAAGTTCTGGCGGATGGTTTGCCTATGCCTACATCTAAATAAGCAAGTTACAGAAGTACGTTCCTAGAAGGATTGGTAACTGCTATTATGGAACTTTATCTGACCTCCCTGTCATTTGTGCACAGTATGCATTCAGATTTTTAGGTCCCAGTGAATATTCATCTACCACCTTATACTTATTTTCCAGTTTAATTAGAATGAGTATAATTAATCTCACTTCATTAAAAAAAATGCATCAGGGCATTATATAAAAGCTACAACTTACTCCACTGCATTGCTGTTTTTCCATCTTTAGTAATGTCCCATTGGAATACCGCATTTACTTTCTTTACCAATTCATTTCCAATCTCTTTGACACGACGACCGATTTCTTCAAACACAAGGTCACTCTGCAGCCCTGCAGTCTTAAAAAAAGAGAGTGAATATGAAGAATTTAAAATTGAAATGCTGTTAATAAAGTACTAAATATGTCTATTAGTTCAAGCACTGTGTCCAGGAAAGTCTCCATTGCAGAATTATTAAATGCAATTGAGATTTCTTCCACCACAAATACTCACCTCTAGCAACTCTCAGCATTAAAGAGTACATTCAAGCAGAAAATGCTTCATGGACTCTTCCTTGAGAATTATTTCAAATCTAGCTTTCGCAGTTGTCGTCATTTATCAGTACAATTTAGTATGTTTTATAATTAGGGCTCTAAGGGCTTCTAAATTGCCCTTTATTCCCTTTGGAGGATAACCATTGCCACTTTTTCCATGCTGAATGGTGTGTTAGATTTTAGAAGACAAAAATGTTTTTAGCAGTACATTACTTTAACTTGACATGGAAGATGTTCAAAACATACTGCACTATGAACACAGTCAGAACTCCAGTGTAGACACAATGTGTTTATCATTTAAGAGTGGGACTAACTACATTTACATTTTCAACTTTTCCAAACACATATTAATTTGCAAACCTTTCACTGTCTTTCTTTAACAAATATTTGTACTGGATAAAATGCTACGCTACAAGAAGCTCCTCCAGTGACATTTTTCATCTAACCGGAATTGGAGCAAAGCAGCTCTCATACCTTTAGTTGTTCTGCTGTACCGACCCGTACACCAGAATGCAATACTCCTCACGCTGCTATCTTGTCACCTCTTTGGTTAAGCCTAACATTTTCCATTATTTAATAGAGTTCCCGATGACATCTAAATTTGCCAATCTTCACTCACTCAGGCTAGTTTCCCCTAGTGGATATCTACCTCTGTCAGCAAAATTCTGCCAAAGCACCTTAATTTCTCAGAGTAAGCTTAAAGAAAAAAAAACTGTTCTGCCCATGTTAAAAAAAAATCTCTATAATGATTTCACTGAAAAGTTCTAATGCTTTTATGTTTGAACTTCAAATGCTGACTTGGCAACAGTTCAGAATGTCAGGTGACTAAACACAACCAGCAAAAAGAAACAAGTTCCAGGAATACATCACAAGCTTTATGTGAATGTCACTATCTTCATAAACTTCAATGCATTACAGTTTCATCCTTTGCAGGCAGGAATCAATGGGGAAAAAAAAGATACAGTTTATTAAGGCAATGCACTGTGCACCCATGTCTTTTAGACCACATTAAGAACCCAAGACATCCTCAGCATTGCATGTACAATTCTGTCTTTTGTGGTAAGTCCAGTACCTCTGCATGCATGCAGAGGATTTTTTAAAATATGTATAGTATAAAGTGCATATTGTGTGTTAGGCCTAACCACACGCACAAACAGCTATCAGAGCCTTCTTTCAAAATGATTCAATGACAAAACTGTTCTTTTCTATGAGTACATTATCTCATTTTCACTTGTTCTGTTCTTCTAATGCCCTCCTGCCACTCTCCCCATGTCTATCCGAAAAAATTGAGAAAGAAAGGTCACACACTTTTACAACTTACATCGAGTTTGATCTTCAACATCTACAAAATAAAAACAAAATGCTTGTTTTACAGGTACAGCCCCAAATTATAGCGACTAATTTCAATCTTAAGTTATGCAAGTGCTCAAAACCTGTGGCCCTCACTGGTGCATGCCTCACTTGTTTTGTAACGATGCTTATCCTAACAGTTCAATTAGCATCAAGCACTTCAAACTTCATCAGCCATCCTGTGTAACTTAAAATGTCCGTATTTTTCCTGTCAAATAGATCCATGAACCTCTGTATCTTAAACGACGTGTGTGTTCACATCTCTGAACCCATATACTCATCTAAGTACTGCAAATAAGACTGGTAAGTGATCTAAGTATTTTTCCTGTGTTTTCACAAAAAGAAAGCCTAACTATGCTGCTTTGCAAGTTAAGACTTCTATTGCTTCCCCCTACCTTCAGAGGCTCCCGAGCAGAAGGCTTATCCAAGGCTGGTACTATATCGACATAGGCCCCTGCAATAGCAACTTCTCCAGTCTCTTTGACCTGTGGTGGGGGAAAAAATTACGTTAAAGAGGTAACGTATTCGCAAAAAGTCACGACAGAAGGGCAACCAAGGAGTGTTCCTTAGATTTTAAAATCAGAGATGAAGAAAAGAGAAAACATAAAAGTTCCAGAGTGAAAAAAAAGCCACCCCATAAATGCATTGTAGTCTTGAGACAAGTTAGTATACTATGCTTTGCAAACAGCTATTCAAGCAAAATAATTATTTGCTTCTTGAGAAATTATACCAAAATATATTGCTGTTTTTCTGTTCACAAAATGGTAGGAAAACCTTATTTATCTGAAAATGTACCTCTAGTGTTCTAAGTTACTGTCAATGTTACTTCATAAATAGCTCTGAGAAAGACATTGTTCTAAAATGTTTTTCCTTGACGTAGATACTCAGTTGTCAAGAATTCATCCAGACAGTTTCATTATCTCCAAGTGCCTTACACTGCAAGTTGCACTAGAAACAGTTTTTTAAGCATTGTAAAACCAGAAAGATTACAAGAAGAAAGATGAAAAATACCTGAATTATCTTCTGTTTTAATTTTTTGAAATAATTCAGTCAGAGAAGAAAATGGGTTTCATTTTGGCATTGTGTCTTTAAGGGGTCTGACAAACCATTCTGACTTATGGCAGCAAACAGAAGATGGCAAAATGATTCACTAACAATGCGTTAGTATAGAGAGTTATACGATAAACAGCCAAAAAGGAGGAATACCAAGTATCACAGCCTAGCTTATTGCACAGGTGAAATTAATACAGAAAGACTACCTAATAACAATTATTCAAATCATGCCTAACAGCTTGTCACCCACTGCCACTGCACTTCAGACAATGCTGAAAATGGATTTAAACCATCATATCGAAGTTATTTGTCTACTTTTAGTTTGATTTAACCAGAGTTGATTACAAGTACAAAGATGGCTTTACGTCAGAGTAATCCAACATGCAATAAGAAACAAAATTCTGCACAATTCATAACTGTTGAAACAAGGTGGTTTTCTATAATCCTCTTATTGTAATTTCTCTCCAAAATAAGTTACTCCACACTTGTGAAAAAAAAAAAAACCTGTAGCAAAATCCCCCAAAACTCTCTATATTAGCAATGACTAAACGAAGCATAATAACAAATGCAGCCTTTAAACACAACAAAACATCCCACTCTGTTTACAGATACCAAAAGGGCTTAGAAGCATATAATTAATTCTGTTAATTTACACTGTACATGCAAACCCTCAAAAGTAAATACCTGAAGTCTAGAAATTCTGTCAGGACTGGGTGGTAGTACCTTTTAAATATAGCTACACTACCTCCAATACAGTAATCTCCAAAGGCACGGAACTGTCTTATTTACTACTAGTAACCAGAGATGGAGAGTTTGTATATAGTAGCCTCCATGTTGTTATCATTCTGAAATTCTACAGCTGCTAACACTCATAAGGTCTGCAAACAAAATTTACCTCCTTCAGTCAACATTTATTCCAGAAAGCTGTACTCCTGTGGAAACAGCAACCCTATGTTCTCACGATGACTCTCCTCATTTGATTTTGCCTGCCCAATCCTCCCTGCAGCTGCAACTATCCCTGCTGCTGTACTCACTAATCAACAGCTGGCTACATTTTTACAGAGATGGGGTTGCAAAACTTTGGCCAGGCAAAGCAATGTAAATTGCAGCTGCATAACACATATTGACAAATACCAGCAGCAAATCATAGTTTAAGAAAGTGACAGTGTCATAGGATGCTACAACAGAAGCGATGAGAATTTACTTTTCGCCTCTACATGGAGTATTTTATCCTTAGCTTCCAGTAAGTATCCTACCAAGTGTAGGAAGGATTACAGGATACTCACATAAAATGCTAACAGCAATGCTAAAGAAAAGAGAATGATGCAGAAACTGAATTTATAAAAGTGTAATTATTGTAGTTACTATGTCCAACTGCTATGAAACTTCCATTTTTAAGTAAGTTGTTCTGTGTAGATGCAGCTTAAGTTCAACTCAACTTAAACTAAATTTGTAGAAGCTTACCTGTGTAAACTAACTGTCAGGAGTTAATTTAAGATAAACAAATGTTAAAAAAAGATGCATACACAAGGTTATGATGAACTGCGGAAAACAAGTACAAACTACGCTGACCTGAGAATGACTGCTTTTTGCTCTTCCACAGTGGACAAACACAGAGAATGCAATACAATGAAATGAGTTCTCATATTATTTAATATAAGGAGTGTATTAAGTCCTATAAGTATAATGGTATTTTTATTGGAATCTTAGTGACACCATAAAATAAGTAAGAATATTTCATTCTATTCACTTAATTGCTTTACAAAACCTTCTTCAATGTTGTGCTTGATGAGCCACTTTTTTTGCTTCTCCTCATACCCCAGTCTTTTAACCAACACATCTTTCTCTAAAGCCCACAATGGTGAATGTGTTCTGACCTTGGTCTGAAAATGGATTCTGTTTCCTTCCTTCCACATTTCTGTTTGCAAAGTCTGCCCCGGAAAGACTGGTTTCGCAAAGCGAACCTAAAAAAAAAAAAAGAAAAAAAAAGTGAGGGTGTGAATAGATCTGTCATACGTACATGCAAAGCTTAAAAGCATAGGCTCCACTGAAATGAGAAAAAGAAAAGAGAAAAATCAGTCAACTAGCAATGTAGAAAGCCTAATATTTAAGTAAACATACCAGATACAGGCATTAAAATGCACGCAGCAATAAGTAAAAACAATTGTGGCAGTTGAGGCAGTGCAAAAGCCTTTTCCCACCCTAAAGAATTTTTTTTGGCACTAAAACCAGAAAAATCAAAAAAATTAACTGAAAAGAATGAACACACAGACCTTGATCGCCTTGAATCTGTTCACATCATTATTTGCAAACTGCTTCAAAACGTTTCTAGCAGCAAACCCAAAGGAGCATAGTCCATGAAGTATAGGCTTCTTAAATCCTATTTTGAAAAGTAACATTTTAGTATTTGTAATATTAGGAGTTTGCATGTTGCTTCTACAAATATCTGTATTTTATTCATAGTATTTTCCTCCAATGATGTTCTTAATCCTTTTTCTTTTTAACCTGATTTATCTCACTGAAAAAGCATCTGTTACCATTTATTGTTTCCTCTACTTTGAGGCAAAGGAAAGTGCTCACTGAGGACTGGCACTCCAACTCTGCCTATGCTATGTAAGACTCACAAGTAGAATTAGTCCCTGTCTGTAGAGGTGACAAAATGGAAAATAAGGAGATTGGCTGTGTTAGTATACATGCATAGGCACACCAGATACAGTTACATGGAAGTACACGTATCAAGGGTAAGAGGGATTGTAATGATTAAAAAGTGGTGATACTAAGATTATTTGATGCTTCCCATTTTTAATTCCTATTCATGATTGCCAAAAGCCTTCAAATATAGTGCACACTTCTTTATTTAGAAGTGGAAAAAACCCTGAAAAGATTTCAAGCGTTTTGAACACATCTAACAAGACAAAAAAAAAATTTGGAGTGTTTTGTTTATACTGACATTTTTGGTCATGTTTCCCTGTACTTCTATGCTTTGGAGCAAGACCTGAACCTTGGCAGAAGATAATCTGTATTGGCGCTGAATCTCTTTCCAGTCCTGTCAAAGTCTAACAAAATAAACCTTTGAAAACTGGCCTGAGATTTGCTAAAGTGCAACGGTTAAGTTTTAAAGATGCTGCTTGTACTGAGTGTGTTCTGGTCCCTTAACAGGGTGCTCTGACCTGACAGGGCACATGGACAGTAATTAATCACACTTGCAACAGCCCATGGATTCGAGACAGGTCTGTCCAGCTTTAGCTCTGAAACCAGTTGCTTTGCCTGGAACTCATCTGCCAGTCTCAGCTGCGAGAGACTGTTTTTCCTGAGCTCTAAACAACTCCTCATAGCATCTACACAGCATGAAAAGTTGTCCCAAGGGACAACAGCTGGGACAAAAAAGCAAAAGCAAAACCAAAACCAAACAAACCAAAAACAGTAGACAGGATAAAGTCTAGCCTGCAGAGAATCAGAAGATGTAGAAGAAGAAGAAACCACCTTCAAGACAGAGCCAAAAAGCCACTAGGACTCAATGCTGGGAAAGATGGCAATTCTGAGACGCGGCCCAAAGGGAAAACAAGACTAGCAGGAGTAAGGATGAGAAACAGAAATTTTGACTCGTTAGGTTAGGAGAGGAGATGAAGGACAGGCTAAAAGGAACATGAGTCTGTTTTCTCGCTGTAAGTATTCCACTCTGATCATTCTGCCATTTCTTTCCCGTAAAATATTTGAATATGCACACTTCTAATAGCACTTTCTTTTTTGTACACTTTGCACAGAGTATTTCTGAAAGCACAAAGATACTGTGCAGTCAATTTTAAAACAGATTACTGGCATCATTGTAACAATATCAGTATTCAGTCTCTCTCATACAGAATGTTATAGTGACATTTAACTCTTTAAAAGCTTAGCTCAATCCACCATGCAAGAACCTAAACCCACCAGTATTTTCAGAACTCAGAAACAGACAAATACATACGGTACTATTCTCCCCAGTATTTTCTTTATAAAACTAAAGCATACTCAAAGAAAAATCCATAAGGCAATCAAGTTACTTTTTATCTAGACTAAAATGAAAACAAAGTAAATGTTGCTTTCACTTTCTAGTATCTCGGAAACGCTTACAAGTTACAGAAATAAAGGCACAAGAATATAAAGAGGTGTTTTCATGTAGTATATCTCCTCTGAAACATTACCCACAGGAAGGCTTAATAATAATCCTGGAACAACCTAAGTGCATTATGCTGAATGTGCACGCTGGTGAGAGCCAGTCAAAGAGAACATTCACAGAGATTAAAGACAAGAAGATGTGTGAATATGCCCAAACAAAAAATCTTTTGTATAACTAGAAAAAAATATTTGTGGAGTATCTTTACAGTCATTTTCTTCTTTGTCTGAACCTACATTTAGTATAGGTATTTGAGTAAGAGACTGCCACAGTTCCAAAATCCAGTGCGGCAGTTTTCTGTGCAGAGAGACTACCTCATCTACAGAGTTAATTTCATTTTTCACTGTGTCTAAGTGCCAGTGCTCTTTGTGTCAGCAGTTAAAAGATTTCTACTCCTCTTCTTTTGTTAGGTTTTCATAGGATTATCATAATTATTTTAAACACTGGGGTTTCAATTATAAACATGTATTTTTCTCCTCCAGCATCTTCAAGAGTAATTGGGTGATTCCATCCAAATATTTATCCAAAATCATCAGCTGAACAAACAGAATCGTTTAATAAACCGGGGAAAACTCTCTATAGACTCTGGTATTTGATTATCATTATTTATTAACACAAATTTACATAGAATTATACAAAACAGAGTTAACCAAACAATTAGTATGCATTTATGAAAGGAGACGATTTGTGGAAGTATGTTAAGTGCAATCTGAACAAGGAAGCATAGCTCTGCTCTTCGTATCTTGGTAAGAACACCATACAATGATACTTCTATATTAAAAAGAAGTCACCAGAAAACTGCAGACCAATTATTACAGACCAGTATTTTCATGTAAAGTTTATGATGACAGCATACATATTCAGGAAAATTTCTTACTTAAATCGAATTGCTGTCTGCCAGGAGTAATCACACTATATTACTAGCAAGGCCTGAAAAGAACTCTGAAAAATACCTTTACAGTAGAAAGCACTGTTTTTTCCAGCTTGTTAAAGATGTACAGACTAAGTGAAAAAAAGATTAAAAATACATTTACATCATCCTTTGTCCAAATACTAATACAATGGTATCCCTCAGCTCACCTCCAAGAGCAGCAAAACTTGGATCAACATGTAAAGGATTCCAATCCCCACTCAGCCGATACAAGGCAGCCTGCAGAAACAAAGAAAAACTGGAGGCTAGCTGTGCTTGGCAGAAATGGGCGGCAGTCACTCAAAAACTTATGACAGATCAACAAACCTATTTTACTAGTACTTAGATAACATACTCTACAACAAAGCAGCTAAAATACAAATTAAAGGTTATTGTGCAGACAAACTTCCAAAGCTCCAGGGAAATGTGCCAAGAACTGCATGTGGTCTTGGTACATAAGAAAACAATACAACTGCTTAATGAGAGTAAAAACCAACCTACTCTGCTGACATACAGATCCAGCTTCACTAAATTTTGGCAACTGTGAAGCAATGCATTTTCTAGAATTTGTCCATAGGTTCTTTAGCTTGAAGTGTAATTTTAAAGAGTCTTCTCCTATGACAGATTCATCCACAATTTAAAAGGAAATTACATACGAAAATCTTTTTTTTTTTTCAAACACACAAACTACCATGCTTTTTCTCAACATTTGATTCATCTTACAGAGATCAGAAATATTCTTATCTTTCTCTTTTAAGAGTAACATGATTGACTAATTGTTATACACTTCTCTCTTAGCAGATTCATGGATAGCTGGTCCCGATATTAAAAACAAACAAACAAAACCCCAAAGTAACATGCCAAGCTTTCTAGAAGACTTCTGCTTCATGTTAAATATTCTTTTTCACTAGTAAAAAGTAGAGAAATACAGATTTAGTGTATTGTATATACTGTGAGTGTGAATAAACCTCAGAAATGATGAAGAATACGGCTACTGTACTTCAGTTTTCTGTCTCTGTGTGGCCTTAGCATTTTCATTATCAAATCTTATATATGCTGTATGTGCACAGTGGCCAGCAGTCCGTAACACAAGAGGCGTGACAAGCCAACCTGCATCTTTCTGAACTTGTTCCCTGGTCATCCAATTCCAGTGAAATCCAGTGACTATATGATTGTGGAGTACTCTCTAGTACCACATTCCCAGAAGTACAGAGAAAAATCAGTACATCACATTAACTAACGCTAGTGAAGATTCCAACAATTCAGTAGTTTTTTATGAGGCATATACAAATTGAACATGAATTTAATTGAAAAGAGCTTTTAAACTGAAAACAAATTTTATTTTAATCGAGCACATTATCAGCATTTGGAACCCCTTATCACTAAACATTTTCTCCCAGTATTTTGGACTGGGATCATAAAAAATGGTATGTGTTTATCCAAATGAGGGTAAACTGCACTAAATTCTGTTTGGAGGAAAGAAGCTAATAGATTTCTCAAAGAGAAGGGGAAAAAAAAAGATTCCCCAAAGGAAGTATTTTCTGATATATGTCTAACACCGCTTCTTCTATCAAATCTGAAGCAAAGGACAGAGTAACTAAAGAGGTTCTGAATTCATATTATCATTTTAATCCATAATGCATGTTTTATTTTTTAATCTGTTAATATTCAGGTCCATTTCTTAAAGTATACACAGCTTTCACACTAAGCTCTAATTCTCTCTTATTTGTCCTAGTAGCCTTCATCAGTACAGCAAGTGTTTAGAGTCTCAGTTATGGTGGAATGTAGAAGAGCTTATCACTGCTTTTGTGTGAGAGAATTGGATACACACATTAAAAACGGCAAGAAGAAAATCCTAAAATGCACCATAGCTTAAGCACTCAAATCTTAGAAAGGCAAGTACTAAGCTAATACTTCTCCATGGCTGCTTACATTGTTGTTTACTTTTTTTGAAACGCTTTTGCTTTTGAAAGCAAAGATGTATAAGTAAGATGGCATCACTGGATCTGAAATTTCTAACTGTAATTCTATTTTCGCCCAAAACATACATTTATTATAACTTTTTTTGTAATTATCTTCTAATTGATCCTATAAATTCTTAGAAAAATAGTAAAGAATGGAAATTTCACACTAATGTAAGACTACAGTTCAGATGGGTCCGAGTTTGACCTTCCAAAAGGGACAAAGGAGCGGGCAAATACTTTGCTGAGGGAACAGATAACCTGAAAGTAATCTTATAGCATCGCCTGGAAGTAGAAATAGCTAAGATATCTCACCTTGTGAGAAGAATAAGATCAAGATCTCCTGAAGGCAGCATCCTCCAGTGGCAGGACTCTTCAGCTAGCAATCTACAAGCCAAACCAAGTCCAAAAGAGCAAGCCAAATGGACTGCCAAGTGATCCTACGCCACAAAGGCCATTCTATAGGGGGCACCCAAGGAGAGTGTGGTGAAACAGACAGTGCTGGTTGAGGGTGGAGCAGGAAAGCAAACTGAGATAATGTAAATATCTACACTCTACTACACCACTAAGGCAGCTGGAGTGAAGTGATGAGTGGGAAGAGACAGCTGGAAACAGGCTAACAATTACCATCCACGGAGAGCACCTGATCCCTTCACTTCTTGTTCTCTCTTACCTGAATTCTCACACAAATAGAAGAAAAATGGGGAATTAAGAGTGCCACCACACTCCCACTCACACACACAGAAAACCCACAGCAGCAGGAGTTCGGAGAACATGCACATGCTGCTCTGCTGACTTGCTGTGTCTTCACTTGTTCCTACTCTTCCCCCAAGTAGTTATTAAAACTGTGTTTTCACTGTCAAAAGGTAGAGATGAGCAGCTCTGATGTACCACTAGCTTCTTTGCTAAGAGCTAAGGCCTTAATGCCACCAGTATCAAAGTTACAACACTATGAAAGAGACTTTTAGTGAGGAACAGACCCTTAGTTCCTTTTTTACAAGAAATTAAAACCTGAAAATTTAGAGTTGACAGAATTCTACAAAGTAGAGTATGACCCTTCACTACTGAAGTTTTCTTTCAAGAGAGTCTAAAATCTAACAGCAAATCGCCATGCTTGAGAACTAGAAAATAAAATTTGCCAAATGTGAAATAAATAAATTAAATAACTAAATTACTTTTTACCCAAATTAAAATTCTAAGGTCTCACTTTCATTCTTCCATTAATTTGAATTTTTACAAAAGCTGCCAGGAGGCTATGTTCACAAAGGAGCTGGTGTAAAAAATTTTAATTCAAACTAAATAACATTTAGTAGTAGTATTGGAAAATTCTACTTATGTATGGTAAAAAAAGACAAATTTCTGTTTTAAGCTCAAATCTCAACTTAAATCTAGGTATGTAGCTGTTGCTTACTAAAGCTGTAATAAGAACTAGCCATTTATTTGGGGTGATAATAAGCACTACTTGGGAGACAATACTTCTACCAAACACTTTTCAAAATTTTTGTAGTAAAAAATACTTGTGCTTCGCTAACAAAATAAATGTAGCATTTAGGAAATAATTCGGTTCAGAGAATTAAATGTGATCAATGTATTTAACTCAAAGTCTGAAGCATGAATATGGGAGACGATACTTGTCTTTTTGTACTTTCAACAACTAGAGTGGCACTGGTCACAGCTGAAAACACATAGGCTGAACTGAATAAAACAGTTATACAACAGGTTATTTCAAATTCAATGCAGCCAAGTCAGGTCTGCAAACAAACTTCTTTTCCGTCTTTGGTATTACTTCATTTCATAAATTGCATTCCACATGAAAACAGAATTGTTTTAAAGCCTTGTTGGCTCTACTTTCTATATTCCTCAAATAATGACATTTCCTGAAGTCTTGAGTGAAAGCATTTAAAAAAAAAAAAAAAAAAAAAAGAAAAAGTGATGCATCCTTGGAGGATGACAAGAGTCAATTGATGTGGGGCATTAGATTGAAGTCAGTCATAATACGGTTAGATTGTTTTCCAATTAATAATACAAACTGTCAAGTCTCATTTCCTAACAATTTAGGAGTTCTGCCAGACCACAAAAGAAAAGGCGATATCCAATCTGTCTGTGCCAATTTTTTAGTCTTGCCTGCAGACTGCAATAAAGGTCAGTGGTAAAGCTAACGAAAAAGGAAGCCAAATATCCATATATTTTCCCTTCTAACTGGGAAGAAAAAGAGCTCTGCCCAAGAGCTTATGTTACCAAGTATATATGTATATATGTATACACGTACATATGTGTGTTTACATGTATGTATGTATACTTTACCTAAAGGCTTATTTAAGAGCAAGCAGACAAGCAATCTCATGAAGAAAAAACAGCCACAAATCTCATTTACACATTTCAATGAGCTCTGATTTACATTGAGAACAATGAACGTTTCCAGTTAAACTGGCAGTGCTGATGCTTCAAGGGCTCAAATATAGCACAGTACTTAAGTAATTCACTGTACTTAAAATGAAGCAGCTACCCTTTGACTATCTAAGATGCCCATTTGCCATCCCTTCTTTTTGAATTAATTATCTCTGTAAGGGTAAGGAGAGATATTAAGAAAGAGCAATTGGTAGAAACCAACACGTAGAAAGATAAAAGGGTTTATTTGTTCCTCCAGATAACCAACTATTTTTTTTAAAGTAGGTGTATGTGGAAAATAAACAAAATAAACAGTTTAAGTCGCTCTAAACAGTTTTCAATGCCTAAATATATTTTGTGGAAATCTGGAACACACATGATTCTATTTTTTAACAAGACTATAATTAAGAAATACAAGTGTATAGTTTCCTGGACTACCTTTGGTTTGCCATTATATGTTCTTAGTGGTCTGGACTATCCAAACACTACCTTATTCCCTACATACCTTTGACTCCCTCAAGAATAAGGGAGTCAATTAAAACACTTTCACATATACAGCTACAAACAGGAATAGGTATAAAACGGCACTACATCTTTTCTCCTTCCTCACCCCGCACTACCCATGTCTTCATATTCTTCAAATTTAAAATCAACTTATATATTCTGGCACAGGCTTCACAGAACATTAACTGTTTTTCAGTAGCATGGCAAATGTACAAGAAGCCTTTCCTTTAGCAGTGCCTCTCTTAATCAAAAAGAACAAACCACTGTGGTTTGGGGAACTTCAAATGGAGTAACAATTTTTATATCCTTTACTAAGACATGCATAGATAAGGGGAGGAAACAAACTCTTGGTAATGAAGAGCATCTTGTTTAAGTGAAATGACTGCCAGGCTAGTACCTTTTCTTCTTTTATCATTTTACCACACAAAATTCTAGTATAATCCAAGCCCTCAACTATTTTTCAAAATTGCCATGATTAGAAAATTATATTCTGATCTTCCCAACAGGAATAAACACCAGGGGGCAGTGGGGAGGGTGTGGGTATGGGTATGAGGGAGTGTGTGTGTGTTTGTGTAAATCTTGAAATTAGCATCGTAACATGTAACAAACTTTCAAAGTAATTACTATTACAAATGCTCACTCCTTATACAATTTCAAGGGTTCTGAGAGTATCTTCTCTGCATACTGAAATCTCTAGACGTATAGGAAAACATTATAAAATCCTTGCAATGGCTTCACATCCCTTTCTTTTGCTTTTATCATCCTTTGTTGTTAAGCACTTTTTTCCTGGCATGCTCTCCGTATCTGTGAACTTACTGCAGCACTTCATTTTCTCTATCATGAAACAAATTATTTATGCTACAAACAGAAAAAAAAGATCACCTGAGGCTCTCAGGAGGCTCTCTTGTGCTATTCTCTGAAGTGAATTTAAATTTACATGTTTTCAGGCAACTCTGTACTACAATCTTTACAGAGCAGGACACAAAGAAAAACATTCGTCCTGTAACCATATTTTCCCCATCCATGCACATGTTTTCATCGTCTTCTCTCTCATGACTTTATTGCACTCATTCAAAAAACAACCTTAACTCAAAACACTCACCTTCCCATAACTTTTTTCTTCTAATCTGTTTAAAATAAGCATAAAAACTATCCAAGGAAACAAACATAAGCTGGAAACAACCAACTTTTTTCTTCCATATAATGTTAATGATTACTTATTCAATCTACGCATATGTTCTCTAAAAACACATACAAATATTTACACATGCTTAGAATGAAAACACAAATGAAATCTGTGTAGAGTAAGAGATGACTTTCCACAGGTAAGTATCCACATCCCAATTACACAGAAGCTTGTAAGGGTCTTATCACACCATCCTCAAAGCACTGACTCATAGCACTGAACCTGTTGACAACAGGCAGAAAACTTTTTACAGTAAGTTTTAGTTTAATAATTCATTAGGCTGTTAAATGTTTCCTATTCACCTCTTTCCTTCCAAGATGTCTTTTTAGTAAGTTTTTATTGCAAAGTCCACTCTTTTACAACAAACTAGATTTGTGCACAATTGTCTTCACAATTGTTTCCAGTTACATTAAGAGCTTGACACAGTCAAAAACTAAACTCGGGTAGCTAGAGGACAGCAGTATGAGCAACAGGACTGCAGGACTGAGAATGACTCAGGAAGAAAAGGACAATCCTGCAGTCTTAGTCACAGGATGCAGGTGACACTACTTGAGACATGGTAGGTGCCAATTATTTTCTCCTCTTTCAGAGAAAATGGAAAAGAACTGTATTTTAGAAAAAAAACAAACCACTAAAGAGCGGCAATTTCTTCACACCCTGTCAGTCAATGCTTGATCTATACCTGGAACAGAAGGCTTTACATAGCTTCTGTATTTTAAATCCTATCAGATTAGTCTAGGCATGAATTTACTGAATCTCTCTAAAAATCTCTGAATGAGTAAAGAATCATTATATTCCCTAAATTGGCTTTTTTTTTTTTAATGCTGCTCACTGTATCACATTCTCAAAAATCACCATCGGATGCTATACGCCACTCCTTTAAGCACTCTCTGTACCACTAAAATGCCTCAAACATTTACAAACATGCTTTACTTTATAGACTGGAAACTATAAAACAGCAGAAAAGGTTGTAATTGTCAGCAGCACAAATCAATTCCGGCTCTCCAATTTAACATTTGAAGGCCTAATTCTTCAAAGCACATCATTCAATGTACACTGTACAAGTTCAGAACAGAGCTCCTATGAATTTCAATTTCAGCCTGTGATGCTCAGACACCCTCCTGCTAGTCCGACTCCCAAATTTCATCTTCCACATTCCATCATCTCATCCTCTCCTATCAGCCACTGATTAAGGAGCACCCATGTCTGAGTACTTTGAGATATCTGGGTAACAGTTGCCCACATACCATAGTAATTTTATGGACAAAGCAAAGAAAATCCATTGTCAAAGAACTGCAGCTCCAACCAGTTACTAACCATGAGATCATTTTCCTTTCATTACTCCTCAGAACACAACTTCTTGCAACAAATAACATAGGAAAACTGACTTCCTACGCTATCTCAGCTCATGTCTAGAGCCCTCTCTTTGCCTGTGGAAGTTCTTGAAGGAGAGGGAACAAACACACCATTTATGCCTTCATGACTGAAAACTGTATCATAAAGCACTGCATACAAAGGGGATTAAGACTACAAACAAAGCAAGCTTTATTTGGAATTTTTATCTTTTTCTAGACTCTGCAACATTTAAAACATTATCATAGTTTTCCAAATGGAAGAAACTTAAAACCGGCAGGGTATCAAAAAGCTTTTCCTCCAAGAGACCAGTAATAGATTTAAAAATCCTTGAAAGCCAAGGACGGCCAATTTTCCTGACCCTGGAAACCACACAGCAGAAGTATCATGTGCTTGAGATACCCAAATTGCATGGAAAAGTAGCTCTGGCAGAAATTCACATGTGATAGCTCACATGACTCTGCTTTGCAGAGACTTACAGGGGGCACAGCTCCATGTACACAGCTGGTCCCAAAGCATGGTAAGCTAAGACACCATGTTTTTCAAAATCTATTTGAATGGTCTTTTTTATCTTTTTGTCATGTCTATTTCTCCCTATCAATGTAAGTAACAAATACACAGAATCAGAATTTAAAGCAGGAGAATGCTTTAGTGAAATATATGATACTGTTGCAAGCAAAGAAAATTTTTCAACTGGCAACCATTTCTTAAAATTATTAAACATTTTACTGAAATGAGCTGACATTAACAAAAACTTGGAAGTTCTGCAAACTCTGCATGTTATAGCTTTAGTTTTTCCATATAGGCAAACAGGACAGCTAGCTTGCAGAAGAAAGCAGAAGGAAGCACAGAATAGTAAAACTGAAATGACTTCTTGAAAAATTCCATTTTATGGGCTACTGTTATACTGTTTATTTATTGTCACAACTTTTTGTATTCTGAAGAGTAATTCTGATATTCGAAGATAGAGAACAGTTTATTTCTTGGGAGGCAACGTGCACAATATCAGAATGTTGTGAGGTTTTCCACAGGAAAACAAAAAACCTCCCAAAGAAAGCCCCAACAAACTCAAGACTGTGTATTTGTTTCTTCCTCAAAAATGACTTGCATCACCTGGACATCATCCACTTTAAATAGCCACTGCAGCTTACTTTGTGTGTCACCAGAAAATGAATTCCCAAGAAATCAACACATTTGGGAAGGGAGTGAAAAGAAAACTCTACTGAGACAAAACTCTCCGGAGATACAAGTCATTCACTGCCTGTGATTCCTAACTGCATTAGGAACCATTCAGCAAAATCTGTTTGATTGATTAATTTAAGGCCCTGGTTCGAAAACCAGCAGGACAAGAGTAGCTTGGTGATACCGAAGCTCTGTAACTACATTAAACATTCCCTACAGGGTTGAAATTGAATGATTTGTTTCTTGCTAAATGGCTAATAGTCAAACACCCTCTAGACTTCTTGATCTTCTGTCAAAAGGTCTATTTTATTCAAAAGATTTATGGCAGTATATCTGGTAAAGCATAGCTCAGGTTACAGAGAGAGAACAAGCTAGAAAAATACCACAGCACATGCACATCTCTACAGGGCAAGATGGAAAAAATGTCACCTAGTTCTTTGCGGAAAAATTCATGAACACACAGAAGAAATATTTTATGTCCTTCTTCAGGAGGATGCAAATTTTAAGCCTTAAAGCCTTTTAGAAGGTCAGATACTTCTTCTAAATTTTTCTTAACTATTTTTCATCTTTAAGCAGCTTACACCATGGTACTGCAACTCATTCATAATCACTGGTTGGTGTTTAAAGAACTTCTCAAGAATGGGTACAGATTTGAAAGGGATAAACAGCTACAATACTACCTGCTATCAGTCTTTGATACCACTAATCAAAAGGATTAGTTTGTTCTGTCAATGGTCACTGACATAACAGAATCATTTTTCAAGGAATTGTAGGTGGCTGTACCCTCCATTCTGCTGAACACATGGTGAAGGGCAAAAATGGTTATTAGCCCTTTGTTCCCAGTATCCTCTTCACTAAGCAGTGCTTCCTCCTGTTTGAAAACATGTAAAAAACATTCTTCCTCTTGCAAAAAACTTAACCCAATGAAGTTGAGTTAGAACTGAATATAACTTTCAAGATAATCACAGTCATTCAGTGAAAGATAGGAGTCATGACTGTAAACATTTTTAAAATATGCATGATGGTCTACTTATCAGGAAGTTTACTACATGATCATGCTATGAAAAGTTAAGGGGGAAAAATGCTAATTAAGAAGAGCAGTTTAGCCACATAATTGTGATAACAAAAACTGTGGTGAATGTCACAACTATCGCTGGAAATAAATACAGTTCAAGCTAACTCAAATGCCATCTGCAAACTGACTCAGTCTGTCTCATACTCTGTACTAATTCAATAGCTGAATGGCAACAGTGATTTCTGCCAACACCTTTTTCATTTAAACACTATGAAAAAAAATTTCAGAAACTTCAATGCAATTTGTGTGCCAGCTTCCATTTTCAAAAAGGACTTTAGGCAGTTATGTGTCATTCCACAAACACATAAATGTAAAATCTTGGTAACATTTCCCCAAGCTGTCCTTCACATGAAAGTCTGTATTCCTGCCCATGAAGTTCCCAAGTTCTACACAATCCCCCTCCTGCACACAAGCATCATCACTTAAGCACAGATGCTACTGAATAATTTGGCAGATAAGCCTTCTTGCAATTCTCCAAGTCCGCTGGCTGTGGCTCCTGCAAGATCTAATTGGAGAGGAATTCTCTTTATATATCTACCTGTCAGAGTAAATCTTAAAATAAAACAAGTGTGGTGGCTACTCTGTGCCACCTCCTTTATTTCCAAAAATCAATTTTGCAGTAGCAAAGTTTCCCAACTTCTGCATTATAGGGTCACTACCATCTTCTTTTATCTCATGAATGTAGCATTTTATACACAGTAACAATTCCAGATGTAAGAGTTTAAGGTTCAGAAACTAAGATTACCATATGAACAGGGGGATCATAAATGTCATCTGAAAATTGCGGGACCTGGAATCGATTCCGATATAATCATGCAGAGGAGAATCTGAACTAGGGTTGCAACATTCAAAGTAAATACTTTTAATTATTGGGCCATTAGGGTTGCTGTATCTTGTCTAATAAAGTGCCAGCTGCTAAAGAGCACCTTCCACTACATCTCCCAGGGACAAAGTACTCTCTCACCATTCCCTGCTCCTTGCTCACCTTGCCAACTTTTGATGAAGCCTGTTCAGAATTAGACATCTGTACCTCCTAGACCGATGCTGTGAATTTTAGGATGCAACAAACACATCAGTGATAGAAACAGAAATGCTGATCTAAGCTCTCTTTCCTGGTTTAAGTGGGTACGGCTGACTTGGACTTCAAGCTCACGAATCAGCTGGATGAGACTTGTTTAATTACTCCATATATAATCAGCTGGTGCTTAACATTTTAATTGCATATCCAAAAGCTACAGCCTCCTGCCATGACTAAGTTGCTTTTGAAAATACAACTCAGTGTCTTAATACTGGTAGCTCCTCACTTTCCTGTCTTATTTGTCTGATACCTGTATATGTTTACCTTTAGAGGAGGATGTATTTATTTATTCAGGTTTTTGCCTATGGAAAGTAGATGCCTGTGAACCAGTGGGACTGTGGACAGACAGAAACATACCTGGACAGACATTTGTCAGTATTTCAGGTTTCTCTGACTACTACTACTACAGAAATTTAACTTTTTCAAAACTGTGAACCTTAAGCACTTTTTTCTGTCATGATGTGTTTGTTGGCACCAAATTGTAAATTTCATAGATTTTGAACCTCTTTTTTTTTCAGCTACAGCAGAATACAAATGTTCATTTCTCCCTTCTATGTACAATTTTGTAATAAACGGTTATAAAATTGCATCAGCCTTATGAAAAGGACGTTTTAGATAGTACATTGAACACACTGTCATAACTCAACCTAGCACAAATTTTAGCTTCACATTATACATACATATATATACACACACACACAAAAATATACATATATAAATACCTGAGGTATATCAGAAAATTTGAACTATCAGTGAACATCATATAAGACTCCTCTCTCCAGACAAAACAAACATTTCCACACCTAGAGCATACAAAACGTTACCTGATCAGCAGTTGTGACATCAGAAATTACAGCATCAGGAGGTCTCTTGGGTGGATTCACTGTTACCTAAAGCAAAAGTAGTAGTATTAGTATTTCACTGCAAAAATCTTTTACCTGTACCCATGCCAGAATGTGTCAGGTATGTATAAAAAGAAACAGTATTTACAAAGCTGTTAAGGTTCCTCCTGCTCTTTCTACATTTACAGACAAATAGAAAAAAATATTTATGCCAGAAAAAGTCTCTTATCAAGGTTAGCTTTACCAAGATAGCAACCTTGAGGTATCAAATCTGGCTAAGTTACATGTTATAACTGATCAGTTTGATTACATTTCTTTCAAACTATCCAAAAAAGCTCAAGCAAGAATTATTCACTCAGAAAAAATAGTTGTCTCATAGAACATTAGTGTTTTGGAACACAGAAATGAAAAAAAAGGTTTTAAAATAATACTTTAAAAAGCACAATGGAGCACAAAATAATTTACTACCTCACTCATGGACTACATCACTTTTGGCCTTTAAGAGCTTCCAGCTCTTTTTTTGTTTTGCGCTTTTTTCTTTTGTTTTTGCAGTTACATACTGCATATTAAGCCCCACATTACTGTAAAAAAGCTGTTCCTTGTGCAATCTACAGCTTCATTGTTCAATTTTGAAGACATAAACTTTACCAACAGACTGACAAGAGAATGTCCTAGATCATGATACACACAAAGAACACCATAACCAATTTAAAACTATTAAAGTAGCTGAAATCTTTTTTCCCTCTCTCCTTCTTGGGTTTTTCAAAACAAAAAAAAGCCCAAACAAAGAGAAATGGGCATAAGCTCTAAAATGAAAGGAAGCAACTTGACTCTCACCTGTAGTAATTCTACTTAATCTTAGTTTGTGTAAGCTCTTTACCAAAAAAAAGAGAAATCAAAAGAAACTGAGTGCTGTGTAGTTTCACACCTAGTAACGGCACAGGCTCTTTTCTGTTTATTTACAGCAGAGCAAAGCCACATCTGGGGTGGAAGACTTGATAACATCACTCCTGCTTTTGTCGCTTCAGAGAACGACAACAGACCTACGCATTAATCAGCTTGATAATAAGGACACTACCTAACATGCTTTCAAAACAAGAATTGCTTGCCAATCTATTTCCAGTTTGTTTAAAGAAACTCAACCTGACCTACCGAGCCATTAAGACATTAAAACTAACCAACATATGAATAATTAAGGAAACCCCTCTGCCAGTAGGGCAAGAAAACCCCAATTCGAGAGACATGACTTACACATGTTCCTCATCATAGACCTCAACTTGGAAATTTGTTCTCTTTAGTTTGCAGATACAATCAATGTGTAAAGTGATAAAACGACACATTATAAAAGATGCCTGATCAGCTTGGGATTTCTTTTTGGCACAGAGGGATGTGAAAGTTTTTTTAATTGGGAAGGTTTTCAAAGACAAAGGAATATTTATCGTTTGAAACTGGCCTCTTGCATGCAGAGGCCTCTGTTGAATTTACTATCACTGTGTTGTCTTAACTAGACCTACATGTTGTTTCCTTCTATTACAAGAAGGGCTGCTGCCTGAAACAGGTATTCTTTACATTTTAAAATGTAAAATCATTTATATAGTATTCTCATACTTCACTAAATAGAGTGAAGAAGTTGCAGTTGCCTAAAGTGCAATATTTAACTGAAAAGTGCCAAGACAGTACACTGGACTCACTGATGCCACCACTATAGATTAGCAACATTTCCTCTGAACCACTATTTTTTTTACATGCACTATTATAAAATCTGATTACAGAAGAATTAAGGGTTCCATCAAAGACCTTTATACACTGTCTGCAATAATATTCTGAATTTTTTTATACTACACAGAGGCTTTTCCCATTTCTCTTTAAAGCAGCAGGCATTTCAAGATTTGATTTGTGAAGTTACATATGGGCAAACTTCTATATAATTGATATAGATTTAAGTCAAAAAACTTGTAAGTTTACATCCAAAAATCCCAAAGAAAATTACCTACAGTATTCCAGATGTACAAAACCTAGATATTTCATTACAAATTTTCAAAAATACTGAATTTAAAATAGCCTTTATTCAATTGACTGTTTATTACTGTAGTGCCTCAACGCTCTAGTTCACAATAACAACATTCAGTCATAGCTGGCACTACCCTTAAACATAGTATTGAAGAAGACAATAGTTATATGTCAGGTACCTGAACAGCTACTTCATGCACACTATGTGTTCATGTGACATGGTTTGTCATTTGCTAACTCTCTCCCAAAATGCAGAAGTTCCACTCCACTGGAAGTGAGAAACTATAATGCTGCTTCTCTTCTCCTCTTTATGCTTTCCAAACCTCCTTCATGCAAACACACAGATTTATAAAGAGCTACACCTAGAGATCTCTTCTAGAAATTGCAAGTTCAAACCTAACACCACACATTTGAGTACTTCTCAGCTTTTTACTAAACTAGTCTTTTCACTAGAGCAACATCTTGCAATATTAACATACGATCATACCTATTAGCACAAATTTAGCACATGGAAAACAAATTACTGAAGTAAACATGAACGCCCTCTGTATACACATACACACGAAATTATCACTAGGTATCAATTTATTTTTAAATATAAATAGCCCCCCCCCAGCCCCTTAAACAGAAGCAAAGAAAATCTCTGAGGTGGAGCAGCAGAACACACTGTAATGCTAAACTGACAACACACAGATCACGTATTCCCAACTGGAGATGTAAGCACTGAGGCAGAAATTGAAATGTGATCATGACAGCAGAGCTGAGACAGGTTTAAATCAGGACTCTGTTACGAGTCTAGCTGGCACAACCCAACAGCTCAGTAGTAGGCCCCTAGACAAAGTATCTAAAATCTCAACTTTTTTGTCACTCTCCTTGCTGCCCATGCTTAAACAAGAGCAACCAAAAAATCTGCTCTTAAAGCTACATGTAAGAGAGGTAAAGCTCCCCAAATCTACTTGAGAAAACCAAGACTTACATATAAAAGCCACTTCTCTGTTCTTGTTCTAATCTAAGAGGTCTCTAAAAATTTTTCAGATCAAAAGTAGATTGAAAAAATAAAACCTTTCCCAAGCTAGCTTTTAACAAGAAATCAGTACCCTTCCTCATCTGTTCATTTATGGATACTATGATTGGGAGTAACTCAATACATAAAACCAAAACAGGTAAAGTTTCTTTTGTTTGCAAAGCTTACATTTGGGTTTCATACAACCAAGATTCAATGAGACTCTTGCCAAATTGGACAGTTGAACTGATAGCATCTTCCTTCTGACCTACAGAAGTAGAATTTTAAGGAATTTAGCACAGCCCAAAGTACAATATGCAGCAAATTTTACCACTTCTATGGAATTAATTGGGTCAAATTGGGTCAGATTACAGCCTGCCACACTGTTGACTTCAAAAGACACTCTTCTAAAAGACCTAATACGAATCCTCTAGAAGAGCGTTTTGTCCACATCATCATGCATTTGAAATGAATTTCAATTTTATTTTAACTTCAGACATAACTCCCTAATTCCAAGTCCACAGAATTTGGATTCTAAACATTTTCCAGAGAATCTCCTATTTTGTTTTCCATTAGGATATTCCATATCTGTAGTTTCAAATATTTGAATGTAGGCATATCTCACCAGTTGCACGTTCAGCAATTCACTTTTCTCCTAACCAAAACCATTGGTTTCCCAGGCCCGGAACAGTATCTTTTCACTCAGGCTCTTCAATGAACAGCAGTATTTAAATTCCATTTGAGTTTATACCACCACACTGCTCAAATGCTAGTTTATCCTTCCTAGTTGATATAGCAGATGTTTTTCTTACAGTGCTGACAGAAGTTTTCATGTGTTTTTTTAAAATATGAATATGCGTGAATTTACCTTGGCCTTTTCTGATGTTCGTTTTCCACCAAATCCTCCAGCTCCAATAAAAAACAAAGAGAACTGATTATAACACACTAGGTCCTTTCCACAATAGGTATTCACTGAAAGACAACAAAAGAGGAAGGTCATATATTGTCTTCGATCTCCTTTTTCGTATAGCTGGCATGTGTTTTTACAGGAGAAAAGTTCAGCTTCAAACATGACAAAGCTTATTTTAAAAATCGAAGGGACAATGGTTACACTTTCATGTCGCGCTGTTGCAAGTCACTTCCTGACTGGTGAAGACTAATGATCTGTTTTAAATAACATTATCATGAATTTTATCTATATGAAAGCATTAAAATTAAAAAATAAGCTATCAAAATGCTGATGACATTCAGGGTGCTAAAAATATTTGACAACAGAGTGCTGAAATTAGTATTTATTTCAGCATCTCACACTGCATTAGCAATTTATTTAAATATGATAGAATTGTGTCATAAAATATGATGTATTAGAAGCTATTAAGAATCCCTAGTGTGTAAAGCACATTACCAACTCGTACAAAAAGTGCTACTAGTACCCTGTATGAAAAGAGCTCCAGAGCAAGCTTTAGTTTAAGGTCACCTGTTCCTTCTTTTGAAGAAGTTAAACTTCTTACACTGAATCAAGATTCAGCTTCCTATTTCCAGTTCATGCCTATTCCACTCACTTCTTACACCTTAGACTGAAATTTACAGTACTGTTAATAACGTTCATTTCCAGTTCCGGAAAAAATATGAAAACCACTAAGACTCTGCTCACAAAAAGAACTTTTGTGCGTTGCAGAAACAGTCGGGTTTAATGTTAGCCTGGTATGGAAGCATAACACAGCTAGGAGGAAAAACGGGACAGTAAAGACCTTTTTACAATTTTATCTGTACACTGAAGGAATAAAAGCTCAAGAGTGTTTAGAGATTCACTGCCTATTAACCTACTCTTGCAGCCTAACTTCCCAAGGGACCTTGGTATAACCACACCTAAAGATACCAAAATTCTGAAAATGACAGCTTATCAACTTCCAGAGATGTTCTGATCCTTTAACTTGGATATAAGAGGAAGGAAATGGGGTTTTGTTTTGGTTTGGTTAGAAAAGAATAATTTAGACATAAAAAAAGAATGCAGGACATGCTCTTGAAGATGGCTGCTTTGCAGATGAGTCTACACAACATACACATATAACTAACCTTTGCAAAACCACACCCCAAAACACACACACAAATGCGCACACACCCCCCCTTGCTGAATGGTGGCAGAATCTAAAACAGCTGCCTTCAGATACGACTAAGTATTATTAAAGAACTTTGTTCAGTTTGCATAGTGCACTATTCTACCTACATAGGAAAAAACCAAACCTTCTCTGAAATCTTCTTCCAAAGAGAGTGTTCTTATTTCAGTACGTTGACTGCCCTAGAACAATTACATTATACATTTACACAGCTATTGCCGATTAGCTCATTTCTCAGCTTTCACTGAGATTTAATAAACAAACAGTCTTTACTGTGGAAATGCTGGCAGTTATTGGTACAGCTAGTTAAAAACTGAGCCTGTCAAATTTTACTGCATCCCCTCCAAAAATTATAAACCACTTACCATCTATAAGCAACACTGCTCCTGATCCCTTGTCAAGAATATCAGCAACGGTTGAAACTGAAGTTAATTGCCCTGTAAGAAAAGAAGAACACGTACATGTTGTAAGGTTTTGCTTCAGGAATGAAGTCCACAGATCACTCTTTACACTTCCTTACTAACAATAATAATAATGGTAATAATAATCCTAGTAATAGTCATAGTAATTACAACTATCATGATTATAATGAAAGTGTCTGGGGATCTTTGCAAATCTTGGTTTGCAGATGTGAGGAATTTTTTAAGTTTGGGGTTTTTTTTTTAAATAGAATCTTGCTATAGTTTATGTATTCAGAGCTAAACACAAATCACATTTCAGACTCAAACACATTGCTAACTTCAAAGATAGCTCCAATCACTTAAGGATTGTCCACAAATCTCAAGAGGGCTGAGACAACTACAGTTCTACAGAAGAGAAGCTCAGCTCAGGGCCTGGACCTGTGGGTTTATGAAGTTTGTCTCTAAATCTAAAGAGGTTATTACTCTAGAGAGATATGTAACCATCTATGTTTACATAATCAGCCTATGGAATGGAAAAAGAAAAAGCTTCATGAAGTCCGGGCAATCCATTATTAATTATCAGACTTCTCTGAAGTTAATACAGCTTTCACACACCTCCTTTTTGTTTCAACAAGAAATTTATCTGTGGCTTGCAAGATTTTTTTTTTCCTTCTGCACTCTGGAAAAGTTAATTTTTAAAAACTACTAATGAAGAAACCCAGACGCATGCATATCCTGAATGAGTCTAATGAGCACCTCTCAAGTTGTAAACTGGGAAAACACAGCCATCTGTGAAAAGAGCTTGCTACTGCAGTAACTAATATCTTGAGAATTTTAACAGGAAGAAAAGTAATGCTTTTTTAGCTTCCTCATTGAGATGTCCATTCCTCCTTTACATACATAATTTAAATCTTATCCTCTTATGGGCACACAGATGCAATCAATGTTGAAGAATTTTTAGGTAAACATTCCAAAAGTTCTATGATACAACCCTACAGAAAGAATTAAAAGTTCGGCTACTAGTATCAAATTATATGAGTAATACACCAGCATGTATTGTACTTATTATATCAAAGATTAGGCATGAGTTTACTAATTATACTATAGAAAAGCAACACCTGATCCCAAGAACACAGAGTTTCAGAACTCCTTCAATAATGCAACAGGTTGGCTCTCTTCTCCCCCCCGCCTTGTAAAAAGAATATGCAAAAAATCCAGTTGGAAACAGAGCTTCCCTATTTCCGTTTATAATATGGCTACAGGAACTGTTGTCATAGTGAAAAGCAAATCAGCAACACAAAAGGACTGACCTGAGGTTGGTAATGGTTTATAGAGTTCCAGATATTGCTCACCATGCAGCATCTATATAAAGAAAGGCAGTGCTATAACAACAATTAATATATTGATTCAAGAAGAAAGACATGGACCTGTTGGAGTGGGTCCAGAGGAGGGCCACAAAAATGATCAGAAGGATGGAACGCCTCCCCTATGAAGAAAGGCTGAGAGAGTTGAGGTTATTCAGCCTGGAGAAGAGAAGGCTTCAGGAAGACCTTATTGCAGCCTTTCAGTACTTAAAGGGGGCTTATTAGAAAGATTGGGACAGACTTTTTAGCAGGGCCTGTTGAGACAGGACAAGGGGGAATGGTTTTAAATTAAAAGAGGGTAAATTTAGGCTAGATATGAGGAAGAAATTTCTCACAATGAGGGTGGTGAAACACTGGCACAGGTTGCTCAGAGAGATGGTAGATGCCCCATCCCTGGAAACCTTCAAGGTCAGGCTGGATAAGGCTCTGAGCAACCTGATCTAGTTGAAGACGTCCTTGCCCACAGCAGGGGGGTTGGACTAGATGACCTTTAAAGATCCCTTCCAACCCAAACTATTCCATGATTCTATGATTCTACATTGTATTGCTTCCCCCATCACAATTGCAAGGAAATACAGTTATTTTAGAAAGTGTTCAGAACAAACATATAAAAAAAAACCTGCAGGTTTTTTGGTTTGTTTTTCCAATTTCATCCCCAACAGAAAATATTTTCAAAGAAAGTTTTAAACTTTTGTGGTTTAATAAAAGCATAGTGAACACAAATTAAAATTTAACAAAAAATTGATCATTCGTGCCATCTTAGGAAGACAGAGGTTATACAAGTGACGTAAATTAATAATTTCTTAGGATGTAAGAATACAAAACACTGAATTCTCCTCTTCTAGATTAAACGGAACTTATTAATATTACAAGCATACTAACTGAAGTCACCTTACAGTTAGACAAAGCACAAACAAAATTAGATACTTAACTCTTCCTTACCTTTGCGAGATCAATATTTAGTCCTGGAAGAGAAGGAACACCATCAAATATCGACGTCTGAGCAGGAATTACTCCAAAGCTAGGTAAACAGCAGAACTCTTCACTTCCTTCAAAGAGAAATTTCAGGTGATCTGGATCCTTAGTTGACATTCCCACACCAAGGGCATATAGAATAGGCTCTAAGTGAGTATATTTATACACATTGGTAGCCAATTCCCGGCCAACAATGCTTGCCTGGAAATGAAAAGTCAGTACAAAATAAAACTTCGTAATAGTAAGTATTGCACTTGCATTCTTTCTGTAATTCTCTTATCAAACAAAATTAACATTTGAGCATTTTCTTTATAGTCACATGTAACATAAAGTAATAAATACACCATAAAATATTAATGTATTTGTTGCAGTACAAGCAACCCTAATGTAATGCATTGTATCTTGCTGCAATTTACTTCAAGAATAAGTAGTATAACTTCATACAGCTCTGCTCCCAGAAATGCATGAGAATTTTTCTAAAACAAACCACAGATGAAATAATTAATACCACAATAAGATTGAAAAAAGGAAAAATTATCTATCTATGGAGAAGGAGCCAGAGCAAAATGACATTGCCCAACAAGACCCATCTGCTGCCCCTTTTCTGAACAATATCCTAACTAAAGAGGCTTACAGAACTTACAAGCACTTGCATTCTGCATTATTCAATCTATTTAGCCTTAAGTTTTCCAATCATCAATGGGAAAAACAAAGAGTGGAGTCTGGAGATGTTTCTTATTCTGCTGCCTCACTTCACAGTTTAAAACCTACCTTTCTTTTTGCAGACAGCAAGCCAGAGTAGAAGCTGATCAGCAACACAAGTCTCTCTGCTCAAGGTTTTCACCTAACTTTGAGTGCATTTGATAGACAGAGGTCCTTACCGTGTCAACAGATGAAGAGACCACTGATCCAGAGCTTGTTGAATTCATAGAAACATTCCCTTGAGACTCTATCTGACTTAGAACATCATTCAATACACTTATGGACTCTAGAGAAAGGAATTTAAAAAAATCACTTACAAATAGCCATAAATGAGACACTCCAGTTAGACACACAACAAACATGCCATCAAATGAGATATAGTCTGGTACTTCTCAATTCATTTTTAAGCACAATAAATATACATCTGCAAATTGAGCGGCATTTTACAGGCATCTACACAACAGTTGATGCTAAGTGATCTCTACACCTGTTCTATCAGTTCTGCACCCAGCAGTCAACCATGACACCTATCTAATTCAAATGCCTGAAACACAACTGGTGCTATACACCACCATTCAAGCCAAAAGCAATACATCAGTAAATACTTTGTTTTATTCCCTGAACTACAGTGTTAAGGAGAAGATAACGAGCATTACGTTTCAGCTGTCTCAGAAGTAAACATCTGCAAATTAGTACTGCTTTTCTTATCTTGAAAATTATTTGCAATACAAGTAACAGGTCTCATCTCCTGGCGGTTACCCTCTTTCCCAAGTCACATAAATAAATAAATAAAGTCTGAGACTCGAACAATGCCAAGATTACAAGCGAGATGATGCATGGCTGGAATACAGAACTCAGTTATGGTAAAGGCAGGCCATCAAGAACAGCTTGCTCCTTGAAGCTCAATATGGCTAAAATCAATATTAAACACGTGTGTGTTAGAAAGAATCAAACAAAAAGTGGTGAGAATCATGCACAGAAAAATAAAAAAGTGTTTAAATCAGAGGAGCGCAAGATCATTATTTAAGTACTTTTACCTTGAAGCTGCTCCCCTCCACTTCAGAACCCCTGTACCCATACTGACTTGCACTGTTGCTCACACTAACACTGTGTTGCTCTACTGAACAGCACTCCCTAAATATCCTGCAAGTTACCCTCTTGCAGAATCTTGATTTCCTAAACTATGTCTTGCTTCCCAGTCTCACTGCCAGAATCATCATAATGTTTTATTTGTGGCCTGAATCTCATGAAAAAAAAAGAAACATGTACTAAACAAAAAAATGTTGTCACCTTTTCTGCCAAAGACAAGATTTATCTTTGGGTACAAGTGCTGTCGTAACATGACATGAGATTATGACATTTACATGATGTGAAAATGTGCAAAACGAGATTTGTAATTTCTAAGAACCCTTTAAAAGGTAATATCCCTTTTATCTTTTTTCATTCATTAAATGAATGAAGGAAAAGCAATACTGAGCTGCTGGAAGAAGTAACAGACTGTTTCTACCTTTCTTGCATGAACCAAAGAAAGGCTTTCACATTGCTTTAAAATCTTCAAGGGAAAATAAATTCAAGTCAAAAATACTTGACTTCCAACTAAATCTGAATGTTTCTTCAACTTTTCATGTCCACAACCCATTTCCATCCAGGAACATAACTATCATTCTTCATCGTGAAATCTGAAAAGAAGATTACCACCATGTATTTTACATGCAATGACAAACAGTATAAAGGCAACCTGTAATTTAATAATGGTGCAGAATACTACAATCTTCTTTTCAAGGAGTCTTTCTTCTAGAATATATGATATGACTGGACTCTCAAATTGGTGAGCTGGCTAGTGTCTGGCTGAACACTAAGAAGATCATAAAATCATAGAATGGTTTAGATTGGAAGGGACCTTTAAAAGTCCAACCCCCCCTGCAATAAGCAGGGACATCTTCAATTAGATCAGGCTGCTCAGAGCCCCTTCCAGCCTGACCTTGAAGGTTTCCAGGGATGGGGCATCTACCACCTCTCTGGGCAACCTGTGCCAGTGTTTCACCACCCTCATTGTAAAACAATTCTTCCTTATACCTAGTCTAAATCTACTCTCTTTTAAAAAGTTTAAAACCATTACCCCTTGTTCTATCACAACAGGCCCTGCTAAAAAGTTTGCTGCCATCTTTCTTATAGGCCCCCTTGAAGTACTGATTGATAGGCCCCAGTAAGGTCTCCCCGAAGCCTTCTCTTCTCCAGGATGAATAACGTCAACTCTCTCAGCCTTTCTTCATAGGACAGGCGTTCCATCATTTTCATGGCCCTCCTCTGGACCTGCTCCAACAGGTCCATGTCCTTCTTTTACTGAGGACTCCAGAGTTCGACACAGTACTCAAGGTGGGGTCTCACCAGAGAGGAGTAGAGGGGCAGAATCACCTCCCTCGACCTGCTGGCCACACTTCTTTTGATGTAGCCCAGGATATGGTTGGCTTTCTGGGCTACGAGCGCACATTACTGGATCATGTCCAGCTTTTCATCCACCAGTACCCCCCAAGTCCTTCTCGGCAGGGCTGCTCTCAGTCCCTTCATTCCCCAGCCTATATTGATACCGGGGGTTGCCCCGACCCAGGTGCGGGACCCTGCACTTGGCCCTGTTGAACCTCATGAGGTTCACACAGGCCCACTTCTTGAGCTTCTCCAGGTCCCTCTGGATGGCATCCCATCCCTCAGGCGTGTTGACCGCACCACTTAGCTTAGTGTCATCTGCAAACTTGCTGAGGGTGCATTTGATCCCACTGTCTATGTCATTGATGAAGATATTAAACAGTACTGGTCCCAGTTTGGATCCCTGAGGGACACCACTCGTCACTGATCTCCATCTGGACATTGAGCCGTTGACCACTACCCTCTGGATGCGACCATCCAACCAATTCCTCATCCAACAAACAGTCCACCCATCAAATCCGTATCTCTCCAATTTATAGAGCAGGATGTCATGTTAAAGGCCTTACAGAAGTCCAAATAGATGACATCTGTAGCCCTTCCCATGTCCACTGATCTAGTCACTCCATCATAGCAGGCATGAGGTTGGTCAGGCAGGACTTGCCCTTGGTGAAGCCATGCTGGCTGCTTCAAATCACCTCCCTGTCCTCCACATGCCTTAGTGTAACTTCTACGAGGATCTGTTCCATGATCTTCCCAGGCACAGAGGTGAGGCTGACAGGTCGGTAGTTCCCAGGGTCCTCCTTTCTACCCTTTTAAAAATGTGAGATGTGTTGTTGTTCACCGTTAATGTCAAAGGACTCACCAAAATTGTTTTTTTAAACTTTAGTTTACTGTTATATTTGTAATCAGCAATAGCACTTGACCTGGATCGTACCAGAATAATTTCGTAACACTTCTATTGATTTTCAAAGCATATGTATGCAGAAAAAGCTGTCCTGAAGTATGGAATGTTCTTTCAAGGACTCCTGGGTTTATTACTTCATATTTATGACAGACATCAACCGCATGAGATATGTCTATGGTTCTAGGCCCAAATTTCGTGAGAGATATCAGCACAAACCGTATGTTATGCTTTATGTTTCAAGGTGGTTTTCATCCTTTAATATCAAAGCTACTTTTAAGATGCCGCCCCTTTGGGTTGCCTGAAGAGCTTAAGCAAGCTATTAGAATATCACTAAATACAGGCAGCAAAGCTTTTTTCCCCCTTTTTTTCTTTTAATAAAGGGGGAAAAATGTTAATTTCTTTTTTTCCCCCCGAATTACCACGTTACAGAACTTTTCCAGTTCAGATGCTGACACATTCCTTTCATCTTCCAGGAACTGCTAGAGCAGCATGCAACTGAAATGTCTCAACACATTAATTTATTTCAGTCTTCACTGCTCTTCTGCTGCCTAGCATAAGAAACTGGACTAGTATAGCATTAAATTTACAGTAATATTCTAGCAGTTGACCAGCTATGAATCTAGTTTACCTTCAAAGAAAGAGTAAACTAGATTATTGCATTAAGAAGTACAAAGGTTGTGATCAAATACATTGTTATAAGCTAACAATGCAATATGAGATTACCAAAAAAGAAAGATAAAACATTACAAAATCACTGATAAGTGAGGTTTGGACACTGATAAGGATGGTTTCAACAGTCTTTATTTTGCATTCATTTTGAGTACTGAAAGTAAAAGAGATGGGGAGGGAAGCACAGAGTGGTACATGAGGTTTCCACCTTGTAAATACACAAGGGTGTCTGAAATTAATGTTCCAGCAGTAGATTTAGCTATGACAATTTGTATGTTTTAATACATGACTCTACAAGCTGAGTAAGGTTCTTCTAAGATCCAAGAAATAGCTTGAAGGGTATAATTCTGGCAGAAACAAACCCAGTAGGAAAACTTTTCATTAATATAATTATTTTTAATATTGGTTTTGGGGTGTTTTTTTAAGTTGGTATACTGTCAGTGAACTCCAAAACCTTAAATGTCCACGACCCCAGCATGGTCTGCTATTATAGAGCAAATGATTAGCAGACAGCAGGGAAAGACTAACTTGAAGAGCAAAAGTTGAAAATAGTCATGGCAAAGCCTGTCTCTTTGCAAAAGTATTCCTCTCACTTTCCAAGAAGGGAACACTGCATGTGAACCATACCCCTTAACTATGGAGGAAACAGTACCCATGTTTAAACCCTTTTTAAACACATATGAAGAAAACTGAAATTGAAGTTGGCATAATTTTCTTCTTAGATAAAATTTTTCTTCATACACACACAAAGTATACGTACATACATACACACCTTCTATGTGTTTTATATCAATTTGTTCTATACCAGAGAGAAGCTTTTGAAATGTGCCGAAAGTCAGCCAGTGAGAATACTCAAGTTGTTTTCTGTACCTAGACAGCTTCTAAGAGAATTTAAAAATGTACGTGAACCTAAGAGCAGATTACAGACCTCTAAAATACTAGATGTAGCTGAAACTGGATCGTATCTTCAAAACCAAGGAGGGTATCGAGACAGAGAAAGAGAGATTGCCTCATATGGGTGACAGACATAATTAATTCTGTCTTCCTAGATAACAAAACAACTAAACATACTAACCTGTACAATATATACCACAGAATGCTGTATATAGTACACAATCTGCAAGACAGGGATGGTTGTCTTCCACCTATCTCACAACACAATGGGAGAAATTGATTTCTCCCATTGCATAACAGGAAGAATCAGACTAGAACACAAGAGCAAGTACTGCACTGTGGAGGCAAGGGCTACTGGATCTAGGTTTGTCTGAGAGGGAATACAAGGAGACAACACGCGAACATGCAGTGCAATGTGCAACTGTGACCTACTGCATATGCACCACACATTCAGAAGCTTCTGTATCACATTTCATTTAGTCTTTCTGCTTATGCGCAGGCACAGGAGCCCAGGACCTCTCAGTATCTCAAAACATGGAATCATGTTTCTATGACAAAGATCTATCACTAGATCCAGCTGCAAATGAGAGCCTGAGCAATTCTTTTCTAGTACTAGTTAAGCCACGTCACATTATTCTGCAATTGCTACTGCCTAAGGGCATACAGGGAGCCGGTTACAGTGACTCACTGATGTACACTGTAAGTTGATTCTGTGTCCTAACCTTAAGGCTCTGATTATCCCTGCTTATCTTCTTGAAAGATTTCTAGCTTGTTCCGAAGTGGTATAAAGTAAGCTAAAACTATTATTTCAGTTTAATCATCAGTAAGAAAATAACATCATCATGCAAATTAGGAAAAAGCTCTAACACATAAGTCACTGCAGATTCCCTGCTGCCTCAGAGCCAGTGACATTTTCATGTTGCGTTAGGTAGATGGTTACCTTTCACTCCTGGTAAAGGGAATGTAGGAGGATACATACCAGCAAAACTATATCTTCCACTTCTTCAACTTCCTAAGGCCTAAATTCTCACATAGCTTCTTAAAAAAAAAAGTCCGTTCTCAGATTTTTGTGTTGTTAAAAAGACATTGTGTAGTGAATGCACAAGTAATCGTATCTTTTGCTAGTTAACAGGACTATACCTGAAACTGTGTGGGAGTACAGAGGAACTGCCAGAACTTCTCCAAGTACGTCAAGGACTAAGCCTTTAAAGCTTAGGGAATAACTACAGAGAACATTCAAAGACACCTGAGGCATTAAAAGGAAAGTGAAAAGGCAGGCATAGTCAGTTACACTGACTGTGTCAGATAGCTTTTGGGGTAAAGGGAGGAGTTTGGGCAGAACACTGTACTGCACAATCAGCAGCTGCTCGTCTAGTAAGACGTAGGGTAACTACCAAGAAAGATTGCTTTAGATTGCTTTACTGAGCACATTATCATAGTATCTGAGAAACTTCAGTGAGTGACACAATTAACACCAACTGCCAAATCAAGTGACAATTAGCTATTTCCTATTAATTCAAATGGCACAAACCCTGTAAAAATCATATTCTGGTACACAAGCAAGAGGTTTTTAGCTTGATTCAGTTTATGTGCCAAAAGAACCAGTTAAGCCTACAAACCGAAGAAATGCTTTAAAAAAGTCAAAAAAAGACGGAAAGAAAAATTCAGATCTTTTTACTTAAGATTGTTTTAAGAATTAAAAGACCACCACTAAAACATAAAGATGAGATGGTACTTCCATTTAGTCTTCAAGAGTTCAGCATCTCCAGCAGAATGACCATGGCTAAAATACACAACTATGAACATGCTCTAGTTAAACATCAAATGAGTGCTTTGCTAGGCAGGGCTCTAAATGCATGATCATTCAGACATTAGATGTAGAGCATTTAATCTATTTATTTTTAAGAGAATGACTTCCCCCTACGCTTGCAAAAAAGAAAATTCTAAGTGGAAAAAAAAAAAGTATAACATGAGTCCAAGTATTCAGTTATGTATGACTGTTACATGTGTAAGAAAAATTACCTTTTTAAAAAAACCAACCAACAGATGACGCTCCTACTTTTTTGTAATGTAGAACAAATAAAATCAAACCATTCTTATCAGTATGCCCAAATTATAAAACAAGATTAACATCTCTGATTATGGGATTTTGTACTATATTACAAGGAAATACTTTATCTAATTGGTATTTTTTTAATAATTATACATAATGATTAGTACATGATTGCTCTTTACAGTATCAAATTACTTGAATTAATGAAATCTTCTGGGAGAGTTTTAATTTGCAGATATTAGCTATTGTAGCTTTTCATTTTTAATGCAAGTACTCTAATTAGTTTCCCTCATTGAACAGTTGAATACCTTCAAGCAATGAATTGGAGACTTTGGCAGTATAAAAAACTTTTAACATAGAACTGAAAATTCTATTCAGCTAACTTCTTCCTCAATCCTTCTGCTGATTCTCACATACAACAAATTAATGCAAGAGTTTTCATTCAGCCTGGCAGTATCTACGGCTTGATGTCACTGAAAGGACAATGCTGTATTTTGGCTAAGTTCATAACAAAACAGAAGCTAAGGTATGTACATTGCATGGGAGACTCATGCTAATGTAGTATTTACAATTTCTTGACTGTAGAAACCACATACAACAGAAGTCGAACTTCACTTCAGAAGTCCAAAATCTTATCCAATTTTTTCTCCCGATAGCATCAAGAGGCAGATGTGGAATATCATATGTAATGCCAAAGCAACTCTCAAAAGAAATTCCCATCTACAACTTTTTTCTACAACGTTTTTCTGCTAGCAACCCATAAAAATAACATAGTACATGTGACAGGTTGGAGAACAGATCAGAAGCTATAAAGCTGAAATTATGTTGTTATAAATACCATTCCATAGCAGGACAGAGAACATTTATAAACTGACATACATTTGGAAATGGGACATCTGTAAGCCAAAGATCAGTGAAAACAGTCAGTAAGGTGATACAGAACTACTGTATGGCTGGTTACATTCCTCTACCAAGATCTGAGGGAAAGGACAAAGTGTCTCCTATTCTGGTTTAGGCATGTAAAAACATATCCCTAAGGTTTTAACGAAATGCCCTAATGGATTTCAGAACCAACAGCTTAAACATCTATTGTGTATCTAAGCATCTTTGAAATTCAACTGGCATTATACATAAGGATGCCTCCTTCCCTCCTCCCCCAACCACTTAAATGATGGCATTTCCTCATTCGACAAATACTCAATCTTTGACTTAAACAATGACATCCATAATAACAAAACAACCACCAGCGATACTAAGCACATGTAACTCACACTAACAAACTAAGGGTAGCATCTTGAGAAATCTTGGAAAGCAGCTAGGATAATTAGTCTTGGTTCATTTATGAACTATGACAACTATGGATCTAAATAAAGAGAGACATTAAGACAACAGAGAGACATAAGACAACAAAGAGAAAGCTTGGAAGATGAAAGAGGAGCAAGTATGGCAGCAGGAAAGATCAGAGTCATGCTGGCTAAAAAAAAAAAAAAAAAAAAAAATCCAAATAACGGGAAGGAACAAAGGAAGTAAAACAAAGCATTGGAAGAGACAGTCATTATGGTCACCAGCCAAGGGGGTGCTGTTAACCCGGAACACAAGGCAGTAAGGAAGAACTTCTTTGCTGTGTTATACCAAATGACTTAACCAGAGAGCTTTTTGGTATGGAAGTGTCTACCAAAAAACAAGATTCCAGGACTGAAAAGAAAATACAATCTCTCTATTACACTGCTACTACCTGTATGTAGGTGCAATCAAATAAAACACAACCATTAGTCTGGCTGTAATACATAAAATGACAGTGATGTCGCTTCTCTAGAAACTCTTAAGAAAGATAAAGCTTTCTTAATTCTACAGGTAAGAACACAAAAGTTTTCTTAAAAAGATCTGACCATACTGAAATGGTCAGATTAATGTAAATGATTAATGTACACATTTACAAAAGAATTCATTGGTTCTGTATTTTTTTGAAGTAAAGTTTCAGCAAACGTCTGACAAGAAAACATTCTCTTCTAAGCTTTGCTTGCCCAAACTATCCACATTATCAAAGTCTCCTTTACCTTGGATACTTCTGGGTTTGCTGGCGTTATCAAAGTCACAGACCTTCTCCCATTTATCTCTCACTGCTTCAGGTGTCATTGGCTGATTCTTTCCTCTGACAATAGCACCCAAGGATCGCTCCCAGCGCACTAATGGGAAATATGAGTCAGAGTTCAAGTAACAAACAAAGAAACTTAATTTCTTTACATCACTTTCATCTAGGCCGCTACTTTCAAGACAGTGCAAGAAAGGAGAGGTTACAAGTACTCCAATTTAACTCACCAGCATAACTTCAAGCTGGACTAAAAGGGCTCACTGCTTTTAACTAATACTTAGAAAAGGAATAGCACTGGTTGTAAATTTCATTAAAGCCACAACAGACTGATTGCTCTCTGAAAATATTACATCAGTTTTAAGATTCTCTCTAGTGAAAAGTTGTAGCTAGTATGTATCTACAGACATTCTCTTTTGACATGACTTTGGCTACTAATGCTTAGGAATCTTCTGAAAGCCTTGGAAAACTATAGGGGAAATGTGAAAACCACTTGTTATCTATGAAAGAATGTTAATACCAATAGCCAGCATTTCCAAATGGTCCCTGAAGTTGTATTTCAATACTGTAACTTGAGAGAAATTGGAAAGGCTAATGTGAAATCAGTTCTGGAAGGAAACAAGACTTCCTGGATTGCAACTAATCTTTAATCTGTCATGTTGGTTTTGCTCTTAATTAGCAACAGACAACGAATAAGGCACCTCATTAACAACCTGGTTTCATTTTAAAGACTTTAACAGTAGCCATTATAATGATGAAAAATAGTATTTTCTTTTGACCAGAGGGGAGAAGCCACAGATTTTCAATTCCTTGGAGGGCACCAACAGGTTCTACACTGCTGCCCCGATTTGTTTAATCTGTTTAATACACCACCTGGGAAAAGCTATTCCAGTGCCACCAGAATATTTACAGTTAGTTAGAAACATACAAAATCTTTCTCAAGTGGGCAAAAAAATGTTTTGGAAGAAGAGGGAACCACTTCTTGAATTAATGGCCCTACTTCCAACCCACTAGTGATGTTCATGTAGGCTGAAAAGTCCTCAAACAGTTCAGGAAAATAATGCTGGTATTAGGCGCAACATATTTAGGAAAAAAGTTAAGACATTTCACTTGAATTAAGTTTTCCATCTCGTAAGCCCTCAGTATTGTCTGCAAGTTTTCTTTACGTTCATATTTAAGCTAGTTACTGGAGTCCCTCAAGGAAAATACTTAGCTAGCACAGCTACTGGTTATTAAGAAGGCTAATTGCCTCAACACGTTAATGCATATCACTAGTATTTTTATAGAAGTATAAACAAAGGTGGAAAGCAACTAAAAAGCAGCCTGTTTACCAGCACGCGCTACTTTTACACCACGAAAAATAGAAGTTTTCAAGAAAAGGCAGCAAGGTATACTCAGTGCCAAAACCAGAGATTCTTCTTGACTTCGATTATACCCTCGGGATCCAAGAGTTAAGGTTACTTAGGCAGATTTTCAATTACTGTTAGTCAGCTCAAAAGCTTAACAAACCACTACCTAAGTTACCAGTTTCCCCCACGCAAAGTGAAATTTGTGACTTTTACTTAAAATAAGCAGTCTCCTCAGAACCCTAGGTTTTTGCTAATCTTCTCTCCCTAAATAAAAATATCTTGAGCAGAGGTTAACTGCAAAGACTATTTGCACACTTTTGTTGTCAATTCAAAAAACAAAATCAATCCTGCAACACAAAAGTACTTACATTTTCCAATCCATCCAGCTCCCACCTGCCAAGAAAAAAGAAAATCATCAGCTTACCACATGTTACAAAGGAAAGTTCTGGTAATGTAGGGAAACAAAACTATTACTTCAGAACAAACTCAACATAATAAAAATTTCTGAACTACTGCTGGTTGTATTTAACAGTTTAGTTAAGCACTGGAATGCAAGCAACGTAGAACTCCAAGAACAAGATAACGGCTTCAATCCAATTTATGAGCTAGCAGTTTGATGACAATACCTATAATGTATTCCATAACTAAGTAATTCATCCTTCCTGCAAGTTGCTTTCTGTGTTTGAATGATTTAGAAAACAAAAACTTCTTCTGAAGTAGTTGCTTTGGTACCTTTTCAAACTTATAAGGGTACAGTAAGAATCGTAACAATTCAAATCAGTAGTATTTTAAGCACACACCAGAATTTGACAACATTGTTACTGTCTGATGTACTTCTCATATACAGCACAACAGGGTCAACATTTCTTCTGTCTATGCTGAGTATGTAGTATCTCACATGATAATTCAGTTTCAGCAAAAACGTTAAGACTGGACAGGCTAAAGCATATGACTGATTTTGGGGGATAAAGAGGGGGAAGAAAGGGAAGATAAAAAAATTACCTCAAACAGACTGCCATTCTCCGCACAGCTCTCGTGGCAAAGCCAAACAACTAAGGGAGCAACATACTCTGGTTTGAAAGCATCGACCAGATCTAGAGCAAATTGGAGGGGGGAATCATAAAACAGAAATACTGTATGATTTCACCAAATTATTCTTACTCTAACACCTTCTGATGAACAGCAGAGCCAGGGAGAATTTAACCAAGAGTGTTCTGCCATGAAAAGAAAGGATAAATGAAATGAAACATTTGAAGATTCATTTAAATACGAACAATTTGTGAGACGCCTGTATGCCTCCAAACCCAATGACATTGGTTCTAGCCAGAGAGATGAAAGACTGTCTAAACGTTGGGAACACCGTAACGTGCAGACTGCAAAGCCAGGTACCTTCCTAAATTTCCATCTGACAGGCAGGATAAGCCAGCTAGATATAATCCTGATGGCGATGTACTTGAGCGATTTCCCTTTTAACTTGCTAGTCAGTTATAAAGAAAAGACAACATGAAAAGAATTGCAGCTGCTGAATATTTAAGAAACATCCCATTTGGAAATGCTGATCTTTCCAAATGATATCTCGGGAATTATCAGCCCTGCTAAATTTATGTATCAACTGTATTTTGGGATTATCATTGTCATCTGGCACAAGAGAAAACTATCTGAAAATGGAGATATTATCATGGAGCAGAGTGTGGTTATCTAGGAAGCTTTCACCACATGTTCTATCCACTGTCTGAAAGAAAAAAAGCTTTGTTTAATTTCCTTTTTCAGATTTTAGAATATTATTCTTTCAACAGCAATAGATACATAGCTGTTCCTCAGCTAAAGTTCAGCAAGCGTTTCCAAATATACCCTGACAGATGAAGAGCTGGGAAAGTTTAGCATTACAGGTATTTCTTTAATAGCCAAGCTGAAGTAACAAAGTTCATTTTTAGAAGTTCCACAAAGGTAAAAGGAAATTGAACTCCATTTAATATGGTATGTTGTAAGTGCATAACAAGAGCCTTAGGCTTTTCTATAGTATTCCATTTTATGCCACACACCATTTAGTCTCAAAAATTAGCATTAGACTGTTATCACAAATGATATTAATCCACTATTAAATGAATCAAGAAATAGGTGGTAGAAATTTTAAAAAACACACAAAAGATGCAAACTATATTTAGAATTCTAGCAAGAACAACAATAAGTGGGCCAAGTTGAACATACATAACTGTGGCAATGCTAAAGCATAGGTGCTTGCAGACATCTAAAGATGAACAGGAAAATACTGACTAAGGTAACAAGGATGATTTGATAAGACATACAAAAATGTTTTTAAAGTTCTGGTGTCCAAACATTTTAAAAGTGTTTGAAAAACTGGACAGGGAGGGAGGGAGTGAGGTAAGAAATAAATGATCAGAGCTGTAACTATCTTATAGGGAGACCAAAGGATCTCACTCTTCTTAAAATTACTAAGAAAGAAAATTAGGAGGTGGTTTTATCACTCTATGTAAATATCTTCAGGAAATTCCAGCTACTGAACTCCACTTTATGCTTCAGGAACTGATGGCTGCAAGCTTAATGTATTTGACTCTTCTGTAATTAAGTGCAATAAATCCCTGGAACCTACAACCTATAGAGGTGCTAGATTTCCTGATCACTTGGTTATTTAGACCTAAATCAGAATATTTTACACAGAACTTAATTAGCCAAACAAAATCATGCATTCAATCCATGCAAAACTGTATAAAATATATTAATCTTCAATATCTTGTGTATCAGTCTGAAAAATGTAATGATTCTCCTGGCTTTGAAATCTGCCTATCATTAGGGAAAAGAAAGGCAGGAGGGAAATGAAATAGGCTGATTCTAGAAGACTTTGAGAGCAATTTCCTTTTACAGACTTTTTTTTTCCAAATTCTTTTTCTTTCTTCTGGTCATTTGCCAAAGTAATTAGTCACTCTATTTATCCTAAATTTACACTTTACACGCAGCTGTCTCCTACAACATTCTTTATACTGACTTCCCAATGCAGTGCTCTGTTAAAACCTATTCAAGCATTCAAAGATTAGTAACTGTGCAATAAAGAAAAACATAATATATTAGGCAACTCAATTCATTATCATCTCCTGCAGATCATGGAACGAAGAAGTACATACATGACATGTTGTGCAAAAAAACGTATTTTGCAATTACGCAATATTATAACAAGTGCAGACACCTTATGCACGAACCTGATACCACACCTGATGCAACAAACAAGCCTTTCCACTACCGTAGGAGGATCTTGGAAGAGACTATAATTAAAGAGCCTTGCCACATGAAATTGCTTTTGTGAATTACAAAAATTGCTTCTTATCTTGTGGCAGAAAATAAGAATTCCTTACAACAGACAAAGTAAGTTGACAATTCAGAGACAAAAAGACAGTAAGAATAATGAATTAGCAGTGTATGAAGTGTAAAGGATTTGCATTTTCTAAGAGATAAGAAAGTTAGCTGTGCTTCAATTTACTGAAAAATATCAGTACATGTAGACCTTAAATAATTCACCTTGTGGCATGACAGTCTGGGTCAGTCTGGATCCAGCAGTAGGAGCAATTGTGTTGCAGTGGATGTTATACTTCCGGCCTTCAACTGCAATTGTGTTTGAAAGACCCAAAAGTCCAAGTTTTGCAGCACTGTAGTTTGCCTGACCAAAGTTACCATATATTCCAGCAGCTGAGGAAGTCATAATTATTCTTAGAGAAGAGGAGGGAAAGGAAAAAAAAAAAAAGTTCAATGATTTCTTCAAGTTGTTTAATTCTACACAACAGTATTTTCCAGCTTTGGCATTATATTCTCCATATTCCACAAGACAAAAGTGTGCAAATAAGAAAACATTATTTGTTGGTTTTTGCTAACAAACAGATGCTTTTTATATTTGATTGATAGCAAACATCTGACAAATCTTGAAGTGTTGTCATAGTAGCAGAAAACTAACAAAGTCATGAGCCTTTTTGAGTTATACTGCAAAACTAGAATAGTCGTTCTGTGACAACAGGGTACAGTATAGAGAAAAGTATTTCTTTTCAAGTTCTAACTGCACTTCAAGTGGCATTATTCTTATAACTAACAAATGGCTTCAGCGGTCAGAAGAAAATTATTTTATTGAAAATGACTTCACCTTCATATCCACCTGGTAATATGTAAAGATGTATTCTTATAGAATTCACATTCAAAGAATCCTAATGTGCATTAAATACATGAAGGAAGAAGATAGCAAAGTCCTGCCCTTTGCTGTCCCCTAACATTATTGCTGTGGAAACAACTGAGCTGCTCACTGAAAGCTCTAAAACCACTGCAGCTCATAGCTGATTTGAGGCAAGAAAACATTGTGCTGCATGTCTTCTCATAAATTGGAATTCAAAAGAAAAGGGTCCATACCTTCACTTTTAAAAGAAGCTGTTCCAATCTACTGTATACACACTGCACAGCTGGGATCAAAATTTATTCCATTTTTATTATCATTTGCCTCACTGACCATAATCCATTGCTTTTAATTTAAATAAAGAGATGTGTTACAAGTACTGGCTCAATATGATCAAGATGAAAAAAGCTACAAAATCTATACAAAGCAGGCATTTTGCAGATGGCACACATCTACGCATAAACCGCAGAAGCACTCACTACCATTATCTGAGCAAACACAGAAAAGGAGCCAAGGGAAGTGTTTTCCTAAACGGATGCAACTCCTAGACTTTAGCCTTGTATTCTGCCCGCTGATCTCTTCCCTTATCCTTACAGTTCAGTTCCCTGGATGAGAATGAATGTCAGTTTGGTCACAGAATGACAAAGAAACTCATACAGCTTTCAACATGTGGGTTTGGTTGTTCAGATTAATATAATCACATCAGTATTTTGATAAGGAAAAACAACAAAAGTGAAAAAAACTTAACGGTCTGAATTCACTGCACTCTTTCAGTTAACAACATTTCCACAACTTCTAAGACAAGTACATTTGTACAAAGAGCGGGGGACGGGAACACCAGCCCTGAACAAAAAAAAAACAAGACCCACAAGCACAACTGCATGTACCTGTCATTTGAATAAGAACGAGAAAGAAAAGAATCCCTCAAACTTGCAGTAACATACAAGTAACAAACATTTCTAACCAGTCCTCATGAAAAGAAATGGTATTTCTATAACCCTACAGCTCCTCTCTGGGATATTTGCACCTACATGGAAAAAACCTTTAAACACTTGGCTGGGGAGGTGGAGAGTGGGGAAGAACTGAAAGGAAAAGGGCTTACACATTTGGACTTATTTTGTTTCATCCCAGTGAAAGAAGAGGATGCAAAACTCCTCCTTCACTGTCAGGGCAAACATCAGTCTGTTATACCCTACTGAAAAAGCAAAAAAAAAGGACAAATTTTTACCTGCCAAATTTCTGATTTTTCATATGATTCCATGCAGCTCGGGTGACCAGGAACGATCCCCTCAAATGAATTCTATGAATTATATCTAGGAACAAAGTAATGTCGGTTTAATAATTCCAGGATTTCATCTCCCAACTTGAAATACACCATTTGTTTCTTCTTCATGACAAAAACTGCACTCTCTTCACACTCTCAAACTGTTACTAAAAAGTAGTGGGCTTTTTTTTTTTTTTTTCCTTTTTTATAGATCATTTTGAAGGGCTTGCCTGAACGTACACTGATCATCTGTTCTGCCTCTTGGATCTCCTGTATAGAAATCACAAACATTCAGAATTTCTGCACTTAAGCACAGTCAAACAAAGACTACAGAAGCTAGACCACCTTTGCAAAAGTCTTCTCAACTGGCTTACCACCACTTACCATCCTACTGAAGGCTCCCCCTGTTCTTCTGCCCCTTGGCACATCAGCTTTCTTTCCTCCTTTGTTAGTGCTGGGTCTTTTAAGCCTGTTTAGTATTCAGCCGGTCAGTGCTGGTGCTAAGAATGTGTTCTGCTCACAAAAACTATTGCGTGTGTTTCACACGGCTCTTTTTTGTATTCCGCTCAGCAACTAGGAGTGGCAGCTAGAGCCTTTCTTCCCCTTTGGAACTATGTACACCTACCATGCGTTGCAGCACAGATCTGGTTTGCAAGCTGAACACAAAGCAGCTGAACACAACCAGCTTCCCAGTAAGCTTTCAGGGCAAAAGATAATTCTCTGATCTGGCACAGACAGTCTTCCCTGCCTTCTCTTCTTCCTTGTACCAATGGGAGGGATGTACCTTTCATTTTTCACACAGAAAGCACATTTTAAAGTTTATCAACTCACCCCAATCTTCGTCACTTATCCGAACAAATGAACGGTCTCTTAAGATCCTAAAATGCATCATTAGGAAGAACAAAAGAAAACAAAACAAACAAACAAAAGATGAACAGGTGTTTACACAAAAGTGACAGCCCACAGTCAAATAGAAAAAAAACCTTCAGGTTTACTCACCCAGCATTGTTTATAACGATATCTGCAAAAAAATAGAAAACAAACTAAGTGAATGCACTGATAAAATACAAGCTTGTTTCTATTTTTCTCCCTCTTCTAAAAATATATAGAGACAAGAAGACTGCACACTTACATCCTATTACTGTTCTATAGCTCCTTGTCCCAAATAGTGAAACTCTACCACTGGACAATAATTAAGACAAGACAAAATACTTCACTACAGGTAAGTCTCGGCCTGCCAACGGAACAAAGCCTGACAGAGAGGTATAGCTGAGAAGTGCTGGCCACCTGGGAACACAATACCTGCAGGATGCACCCATTGCTGCAAGTTTTGCAGCTTGCTTTGAATTCCAGAGTGCTCCTGATTATGCAGTTTGTGCCACCATCTTTGTTGCAGTAAGCCCAAATGATAACTGGAAGAACCACAGTCACAGACCAACTAAAGCAACCTGGATCATAACAATTTTTTGTCAAATATCTAATCTGATTCCTGTTGGCTTTGATTATGTGTACTTTTAGCCATTTAAACTGGGCTAAAATCACATAAACATCACAAATAAACAGTGGCAATCATATGGTAAAGAGGAACATTACTTTTTAGACAGAATACCTCAAGGTTTTTTTCCTTGTGTGTGTTAAAGCATTTTGATCTTCACAAGCTTCCAAAACATGACAGAGCATCTCTGACTCTTCAGCCACATTATGAATCCTAATTTTATGCAGCTGGTTATACTACTTCATGAATTCTGTGTTTTGAGACAGAAATTGCTAACCATTACTGAAGTATCAAAATTCTGAAGGGCAGGAAAATAAGAATCATATATTGAGCTTTAAACTTCTGCTAAAAAGTACCAAAAAGACAGAAAAGTTGCCCATTCAGATCTAAAGTGAAAAGCCCCTGATTGAGGTTTCACTGACTAAGGGCATCAAGGGTTGGTGAGTTATACTGTTGTCGCACTGTACTTCATACGCCTGTTGTCTGTTGCACTGTTTATAACGGCTCTGCACTTGCAAACAAGTTACAACCAGAATTAAGCAACTGTACCTATCCTCCCAAAAGCCTCAAGTGCTGTCTTCACAAGCTTTTCACCATCTTCCACCGAATCTGTAAGAAAAAAGTATGAATTTTCAAGTAAAATGAACTGGATACACTGCAATTCCAGGATTAACAGCTAATTCCATGAAGCTAAGAAAAATAAATTGTGTATAACCCCGATATAAAATAAATTCAAATTCAGCCACTATTTGCATGTGGCCTAAAGCAAATCCCACACAGTAAGTCGAAATGGCACAATGTTTGCCATTGCAAGAAAAACAAGAAGCAAAACAAGTAAGCATCATTCATTCCTATTTTGCCTCTGACAACTGCAGATGAAGAGTTTCTTAGTATTTAAATGTTAAGAAAGCATGTGAAAGAAAAGGGCATCATTAGAAGAGTATTAATTAAAAAAGCACTTTATGCACTTGCTTTCAGTGTCTCTGTCTCCCTACTCCACATTACATTCCACCTATTTAATTTATATGGTATTGGCAAGCTGGCAGTAGTCCTTTATTAAGCAGTATCAACTTTTCATTCAACAGGTCCACTATTCCTATAGATAAAGCATTAAACTAGTCTGGAAAAGTAACATACCATAATTGGGTACTGCTTTCCCTCCTTTCGCTCTGATTTCGTTGACAACTTTGTCAGCAGCTGAGGAGCTCTTGCCATATCCCTTGAAATCACCTCCAAGATCATTCACTGTGCATCACAAAAAAATGAATTTTTCATTGTTAACATTCAGACGTCATGGTCTCTCCTTATCATGCTGGAAGTTGTAAGGAGTATTAATAAAACCTGCTGCATCTGGATCCTACTGAGAATCTCAGATGATTAGAGAAGAACAGTAGGTACATTATAATCTTTTTTAAAAAGTAGTATAACATACAGTATCATTTTTTTAAAATAACATGGGAAACAGAACTTTTTTTTTCTCAGTCTCCACCATGCATTCAACTTGCTTGCCCTGCCCAGGCTACCTCTCCAATTGTGTTATTGTAGTTCAGAGATTAAGAGCAAGATTACATACCAATTACAGGCGATTAATTCTGGTCTCTTGTCAAACTACTATAACTACTGCGTGAACCGTAAACAGGACTGAGAAGACTTTGTTCCTGTTTAATAGAGTAGCTAAAATGTTACTAGTAAACTTCACTATAGAACAGATCAAGCAGTCTGAACAAAGGGAGAAGAGCCTGCTCTGGAGCTTCAGATCCTGCTCCTGTGGGATAAGAGGGCCACCTGAAACAGAGAGCTGCTTTGTTTCCAGGCTGCTTTGTGTACTGGGGCACACATCATTAATGCACTGTATCATTTCCACAGTTTGCTGCATTGCTGTATTTGCACGTTCCACAGAATTCATCAGGGGGACAAGAACACCCCAAAATTTCCATACACACATTATATTTGGACAAAGAATTTTAAAAAATGGTAAGAAGTATGTTTAAATGGGTGCAAAATGAAATTGTAAGAAAACAGAATTTACTGTGGATTTACATGCAACATTGGTATTTTGCTAAACAGTCTTTTAGCTTTGTGCCTCCTAACTTTTGCAAAGTCCTCAAGAAGCCAGCCATAGTGAAATCCACAAAATATGCAAGATATTCTTGCTGGTCTTGACGATAAACAGCAACTATAAGTCTGCTGTATCATCACAAAAGAAAATAAACCCACTTTGTGGCTTTTTTTTTTAAAAAAAAAAAAAAATCTCCATGTAAAGAGGAACTTGCAGGACACATGACAAAATCATTCTCTATTACTCAGACCAAGAAATCTCGTCTGGAATCCTATACTCAATTTTGTGTGCAGCACTTCAAGAGAAGTGTGGGAACACTGCAGAAAATCCAAATGAGTAAATGAAAACGCCAGTCCAGAAGAAGTGAGCCATGTAAAGAATAGGAAAGAAAAACCCAACAACAAACCAAAATCAAGAACCACCTAACTTGAACCAGAAAGAATTAAGACAGAACGTGATGATATGCTCAAGTACACTAACAGACTCATGCAAAAAAGAAAGGAAACAAAATCTCCACGCTAAATACGTCAATAACAGTTCGAACGTGCAGCTAGCACAATTCAGGTGAGGCATTTGGGAAAATTTCCAAGTGTAGTGAAGCATTAGAATAGGCAACATGGGCAGACTGCTCAGTCTGCAACATCAAAGGTCTTTTAACACAACATTAAAGAAAACTAAGTCAGGAAGAGCACTAGGATTTCTAATCTGTCCTGGGAAAGGAGAGTGGACAATTTTGTGGTAAATACTTACACAAAAACATTCAGTTGGCCTTGTTAAGACATTACAACTCTCTACCAAAGACATGCTTATGTATGTTTATTCTCCACTTCAATAGTAATTTGCTGACAAAAGCTTAATTAAATATTTGGGAAAATTTCCAGAGGCAGCAAAGCACCTTAGGCTGAGTGCAGGCACTAACAGAGTTGAAGCAAAAATGAGTACACAAGAAAGAACAGAGCTATTCTAGGCTTTGAAAATGATAAAATAACTCTGCAAGTGTCATAGAGTAATTTAAAAAAAAAAAAAGATAAATAACATTATTTTAAGCTCAAGCTTTACATTGTATGATTTCCACTTGAAAACATCCAGTAGAAAAAAGCCAGAGGCTGTAGCAGTTGTGAGCACAGTTATAGTCCAAACCATAGAGAAGAATTTCTCTAAGGCTATGAGTGTATTATTAGCACATAGTGCAGAGCAGCAGAAGTAAACATGTGGAGTGAAACAGTTGGTGCTGAGGACCTCACACCTACAGTACATGTTTTTTAAAAAATAAACCAGCTCATTTCTTGCTGTAGTCTGGGGCCACAAACCAAATATTTGGAACAATTTAGGTGCACTGCAAATTGCATCTTCCAGTTTGGTTTTCAAAGGAACTCCACTCATGCACTTCAATACCATCCCACAATGCAAACAAAAACACAAACAAATACAAATCAGGAGAGATGCTTCAAAAGCATGCCTCTAATCTAAACTAAAAGAGCAACGCAGAAGAGCCCTCAGGTAGACTGAAAAGGAAGAAACATAGGGTCTGGACGTAATACAGGCTGCAAGACAAAACCAAAGCATTCCCTTCCTCCTGCTTTAAACTTTTTCTGAAAGAGAAGGATGAAAGAGACAAAGGATGACAAAAAAGGTGGTAGCAGGCAGCCTTTGGGTGATAAGGGAGAGTTCCACTTGGGTCGCACTGGTCAGCCTTACCACACTGACAGCAACTCACTCAACAGAAGGTTGTACACAGAGAGAGATGTGGGACTGGACAGAAAAAACTCCCATGTTGGGACCCACCGGTATTCCTCCAACTAGAGTATTTGATCACTGTTCTTACAATATACCTTTATTTCCATAATTCAAAAAAGGGAACTTGTTTTAAAGAGACAAGGCATGAGTCTCATATCTGCTTTCGTTAAAAATTTTCAAATCTTTACACAAATAACTTTTCAACTCTTTGAAGTCAGAATCATAAGAGAACAAGAGTAAGAAAAATAAATACAAGCATGTGGAGATAATTGCAATGCACTACTATAAGGGGTGAAGTGAGGTGCAGTTTCCAAAGGGAAACGAGAAGTTTCCCTTACACACAGTCAGCTCTTAACTTACTGATTTAGCTATTGTGCAATAAGGCCATGAGATAAAGGAGTATTAGCTATGGTCAGGCAATATAATACATTCTTTTTCACATCATTCTGGATAGTCAGAACACCACTAGCTACAAAGAATCAATACAATTAAACATTTGGGCTGCTTTAGTGACATGATTTTTGTTAAATAAGAACTTAAGATGAAGTATTCATATTCCTAGTAAATAAGGTAAGTATCAAAGGTGGCAACTACCAGAAAAAAAAACCTAGATTTTTTTTTTTAATTGTCTACACACAGACTTGTCACATTTAATCAATAAAGTAAAAACAAACAATTTTTATGAAATTTTGTGAACTGAGAATGGGATTTTTATTAGAAAGCTACTAAATCAGTGAGCAAGTTCTTGTCCATAATCTGTTTAAACATTTAACCTTGAACTCATCAACATACCTGTATAAATTCATTCAGAGGCAGTCAAATGGCGATGCCAACTGCGGGAGAGTGCTCAAGAATATAACTTAGCCTTCAGAATTAGCTTGTGATACAGCATTTTGCAATACAATTAAATATTCCCTGAAGAAGGTTCAACCAAATGACTATGAAACTGTAAGAAATCCTTTACTAAGAGCCATTTGGCAATGTCACTGAGACCAGATGGCTCTCCTGTGCGATGCGCTGCAGAGAAAAACAATGCAGTGCACTTTCAGCACATTCTGTGTTTTCTGGGGGCAACTGATACTGCGTTACATTCCAATAACTTCTTTCCTGGGAGAAGGTACTAGAAGATACATATTCACATTTTCAAATGGTCATATTAAAAGTTTCTGAACAGTATTCACCTAAGACAACACCCCCTCTGGCCACAAATCACAGTAAAGATTGGTAGGCATGGATGTAAGTCAAGTACAGGAAATGATCTGATTGAAATTGGCTTTCCAGCAAAGATAGCCCTTGGTCAAACTTGGACAACTTGTTTCATAAGAAAATAAAGCTTGTAAGCAAAATTTAAATAGCAAAAGATAAGAGAGAAAACCATTAAATAACAAAGGTTACTGTCAAAAAGGGCATGGACAGTTGAATGCAAGCCATGTGAAAAGGCAAAGGTCATTGTCTAGATCAAGTTAGTTAATATAAAACTTACCAACTACTGAAGCTCCTCTTTCGGCAAAAGCCAGAGCGTACGCTCTGCCCAAACCTAGTTTAAAAAAATAAAAGTAAAGAAAGAGTCAATTTGTCTCCTGGATCACTGTTCAGACAAAAAGCTACACACAAATGAATTGCATGAAGAAGTATCACCAAATCAACACAAACACCTTGAAGGTTTAAAGTAAAACACTGTTTCCCCTACAAGTTAAAAGTTCCACGTAAGTTCAAAACATAAAAGTAAACAAACAGATAAATTGTAGACAAAGCTCCAGTCAAGAGGAAAAAAAAAAAAAAAAAAAATCTCCACGCTTACTCTTTGTTATTGCACTCAACACAACCATCAGGGAAAGCTGTCTGCTCCTGAGTTTGTGCTTGTGACAGAAAAATACATTTGTAAGGCAGAAAGTTGAATGTCTGGATGTAACCTTGAAGAAGGAGGGTATGTTTCAGGTTAATTAATTACATTCTAAGTGAATAAGATACTTCTCTGGTTAAAGTTAGTCTTTAAGATTTGAAGAAGAAACTGAACAAAATTTAACTGTGACTGAAGATGTACTGACAAAACCCGTCCAATTATTTGGATACAAAGAAAACATTTAATATCACAGTTAACCAGATGCACTCATAGTTTACCTATTGTAACAGAAGATTGTCATTTTTGCCTCACATACAAAAGGTAGACTCTTGTACCTTTACTTTGGCTTCTAGGTGTGTTATACAGTAGTTATTTGTTATGACAAATGATTTACAGAGATATTATCCACTGTACCAGTCAAAAGTTATTGAAATCAATAATAATGATCCTTTTTTTCATTCCAAAAGAAACTGAGATTTGAATGATCAAAAGATGATCAAATCAGAAAAAAGTTCCTCAGAGTGCAACAGTATCTCTTTACCCCTCATCAAAACGTTCAAAGCTAGCTCTAAAAAGAAAAACCGGAAAAAAAAAAAATCAGAACTGTTTAGACTGTTTTGAAAAACAGTAACCTCACACCAAAAAATCGGGATTTTCCTTAAGACTCCTATGAGCCTCTGCAATGGAGAGCACCACATGTGAGGTGCATATGCGTCCACTGCCTGATGTAACCTAAGTCCAAAAAACTTTTTTTTGTCTTGAAAAGCCACATAACTGAGAAGTGCACAAAACGCAAACCATGTTATATGTGCCGGTATTCTCAATTGGCAAGAACTGAATGCTTAAGAACCAAAACTAATCTTAAAAAAAAAATACTAGCTTGAATTGCATAAACAATGACAGTGCTGCATGACAGGCAGGAACAATACTTCACAAGGGATTTGCCCAAAGTGAAAAGGAACTTGTATTTTTAGATGCTTGTGTATGTGAAAATGGGTCTCACTTTAAAACAAATTAGTGATCCAGACGTTTTAGATAAATTCCCAGCTCTGATCTGTTCACTGGAATCCAATTCAAAAATGTCGTCAAACAATGCTATTAGCAGTACAGTCTAACTACAGTGCTGTAAACGAAATAAAAGCAAAACAAGAACTAATCTACAGTTAACAGGGCTTCCCTTCAGCTTGGCTTAAATTTAATCATCCACTTATCAAAAAATTATGGTGAAATAACACATCCAAGGACAGTTTTCTCTGTTAACAAACCATTTTCAAGCAGCCTAATACTAGAAGTACAAGGATCACTGTACCCACACTTGTGACAAGCAATTTTTCTCCATGCAGTGCTTTTTAGAAGCTTTGTTACCGCCAAAGTGTCTTTGTTTTGATATTACCTAAGGTCTTAACCTGTTCTTCAGTGAGACTTGTTACATAAAGAGAAGCACATAAATATAGGTCTGCTAAAAGCTGAAAAGCACCATACAAAGATCTGGCCTCATCACCTTGAGGCGACGTGAGTGGATTGATGGGTGCTTTCCACAAAATCTCATATTCTTGGTCCCTCTCCACAAGACATCACATAATCTAAGTCCCCAAAATGACTCCTTTGGCTATGTGCAACTCCACAAAAAAAGAGCAGAACTTCACTGTGGGAAGGCAGAACAAGCTCCTTTAGCAGCTCATTGCAACTACAAACTTTGCCTCTCTCATCCACACTCACAGCTCGTATTTTCACTGGAACTACCAAAGTAGGCAAAGGTCAAAGTATGCATTCAGAAGAACAAGAAAAACGAAAAAAAAAAAGAAAAAAAATTAACAACAACCAATCCCACACCACAATAACAAATACAAAAACACTTCCTGGCAAAACCAAGCATTCCACTGCAGAACCACCACCCCTGGAGAGGCCAGGCCCGCAGCCCACCAACAGCACAGGCCAGCCCTGCTGCTGAAAGAAATCTCTCCCCACCCTTGCACCTCTCTGCTGCCCTCTCCCCTGTGCCTTCAGACTGCCACCCAGGAGGAGGTCAGGGAGGCAGCAGCAGGTCGGAGGCTGCTTTCTGCAGCAGCGCTGGCACACGTCAAACTCCCGCTGGAAAAACACTCTGTCAGACCACACAGGTTACAAGCGTCAATCACTACGTCCAAGGCAAAACTGGGAAGAATTCGGATACCAAAACAGTACAGGGAGCAGGACTTCCATTACTGACTGGTGTGAAGTAGCGTTACTCCTCCCGTGTATTTAAAGAGTGGAACGCATTGGGAGGCAGTACTAACGTGCTAATTTTCAGCAGCACTGGGGCTCAGATCAAACTGCAGTAGCTCCAAAGTCCTGCAAGAAACACGGCGGTAACCCCTGTACAGCCTTGGCACTGCTGCGGCGGCCCTGACGGGCGAGGGCC
>NW_009227163.1:0-10209 GCF_000690835.1 Fulmarus glacialis | reverse complement strand
GCTTTAGCTTTCCTAACCTGATCCCTGGCTGCTCGGACAATTTCTCTCTATCCCTCCCAGGTTACCTGTCCTTGACTCCATCCTCTGTAGGCTTCCTTTTTGTGTTTGAGTGTGTCCAGGAGCTCCTTGCTCATCCATGCAGGCCTCCCGGTGTTTTTGCCCAATTTCCTCTTTGTTGGGATGCATCGCTCCTGAGCTTGGCGGAGGTGATCCTTGAATATTAACTAGCTTTCTTGGGGCCCTCTTCCCTCCAAGGCTTTATCCCATGGCACTCTACAAAGCAGATCCCTGAAGAAGCAAAAGTCTGCTCTCCTGAAGTCCAGGGTAGTGAGCTTGCTGCGTGCCCTCCTCTGTGCCCTAAGGATCTTGAACACCACCATTTCATGGTCACTGCAGCCAAGGTTGCCCTTGAGCTTCACATTCCCCACCAGCCCCTCCTTGCTGGTGAGAACAAGGTCCAGCATAGCACCTCTCCTCGTTGGCTCCTCTGCCACTTGGAGAAGGAAGTTATCATCGACGCATTCTAGGAACCTCTTGGATTGCTTATGCCTTGCCGTGTTGTCCCTCCAACAGATATCGGGGTGGTTGAAGTCCCCCATGAGGACCAGGGCTTGTGAACGTGAGGCTGCTCCTATCTGTCTATAGAGGGCCTCATCTGCTCGGTCTTCCTGGTCGGGTGACCTGTATCAGACCCACACCGTAATGTCACCTGTCCCTGCCCTCCCTTTAATTCTGACCTGTAAGCTCTCAGTTGGCTCCTGATCCATCCCCAGGCAGAGCTCCATGCACTCCAGCTGGTCATTGACGTAGAGGGCGACACCACCTCATCTCCCTGTATCTGCCATTAGTACTTGAGATACTTTCATTGACAAAGATCCTACCCAAGTGTCCTAAAATCTTGACATTGTTGTTTGGTTTTTTTTCTATCAACTGTAATTATAGCTAATACAGCCAGTAGCTAACTTGTGTTGAATTATCCCAGCATTTTAATTTGAGTCAAAAGAACTTCTTAAATGCTTTTTCCTCACAATATTTACATCTTACAGCCTTACTGTAAGCCTATCTGAGATACAGCAGTTATTTTGTTTTTACACTTTACTGCAATACACCTTCTTCCCTATGCTATGAGCTTTGCTAGGGCAAAAATTCTCACACTGAAGTAAGTGATCTCAAAGTGGTGTGCAGTGTCCTTTCTGATTGTGCTTTTCACATATCTGAAATGCTCGGTGGATATCAGTGGTGCCATGCTCTTTGTCTTTTGTGTGATATCTGTAGGTCGCTATCCTCTTCTTTAACTATCATGATTTTTTCCAGTGATTTTTATTTCTCCAACTTTCATATTCTGGACAAGTGACTTACCTTTCACTCACTAGGAAGTATATCTTCTTGCTGGTTTCCATTTCTGAAGCACCCTAAGAGTTTTTCTAGACAATACTAGAAGAGCACTTATTATCCCAGACACCATCCATTTCATAACACACCACATACAAAGAGCAAAACCGTCATACTTCCAGGAAAATTTTACATCAGGTTAACATTTTCAGCCATTTTTGGGATTGTTCAAGAGGTTTAGTATCACAAGCCATCAGATATCTTAGCAAAATTTTAGAAAACATGGACTACCATCCCACATGTTATCCTCAATTGCTTTTGTTGTTGCATGTGCACCTTAATATATTATCCTGTAATCTCCCTTTAGATATAAACTCTGTGGGTTCTTAAGAAAGAATATCCCATGCTGTGGGTGCAAAGTGATGAACAGAATTATTTTGTTGGACTTTCCTATAATAAAATTAGACAGTTATTTTCACAAAAAAAAAAAAAGAGCTTGACTTTCCACTTTGATAAATAATGATAATCTAGAACTGTCTATATTCACATCTATTCTCCTACTTCAGATCACACAACTTCTAATTAACTCTCATTTTGTTATATATTCTTCTGCTCTTATTCTTATATTTTAATTGTTTTGTTCACTCTATCTCTCAATCACCTGCTGGTGTGTAACCCTACAAAAGCTAGAGTAGGAGTGAACTGTCAATCGGAGGGTTAGGAACAGATTATGATTAGTCACATTTTGAGGATCATAAACTGGTGAATCCATCATGTTGGAATCATTTCTGACCATCAGACAAAATCTATATGCTTACTTACTTTCCCGCTTCAGGTTATTTCATGACTGTCTGTGAAGACTGTACCCAATACAGTTGGATTAACACTAACCAGCCTTAATCCTCATACACTTCATAGTAACTGGAGTTAATCCATTTTCTATGTTACAACCATTTGATAGGCTAATAAGGAATCTTGTTGAAAGTACGTAATTTATTTGGGGGAAACAGGAACTAAAAATCAGTTGTTTCTGTTTTGTCACTTCATTACTGCTGAGCACACACTGCCAGCAAGGGAGGGTCAACTGCCTACCACCACTGCAGCTTGAGCCAGCAATTATTTTTTTTCTGGGAAGTTTGCCTGCCAAGGCTATAGAGTCATATCTGCCTTGTATGTGAGGACAGCACACCTAATCTGGGTGAGAATTGATGGTCTTTGGAAGGCAGGAGGTTATAATGATGAGCAGATAAGCTACCTGGCCTTAAACTACAGGAAACAATGACGTTTGGTTAGGTATGAACCTAACAGTGGGGTCCAAGAGCACCTCTTAGACACTTCTGAATGCTTTAGTAAGACATTTACTCTTTAAAAGTTTTACCTGCTAAGGAGTTCTAAAGTGTAATAAGTATAATGTTTTCAGTAATAAAATATTTGTTTCTGATATTATATATTACTGCCCTCTTTTGCTTTGTAATAGTTGTTTCATAAGTGTTCAGTATAGACAGGTAGGAGATCACTGTGGAGATGACATTTCTTTAGGGAGGTGGAAAACACTTAAGGCATCTCTTGCCTATTTTAAAGCATTTGATCCAACACGCTTTCTGACAAGGCTACAGAAAAACACCTATGTTTCAATATTTGTAGATTATCTGAGGATAACTTACAGAAAGATAACACACATTTTTCTTTAAATGTTTCTGACACCCAATTGTATAGTCATTCATCCTAACCCAAATTATTAGCACTGCTGTGCTACTAGGGTATATAGCGGCATGGGATGGGGTAGCACAGGGGTAAGTGGGATAACTTCTTTACAGCAAAGGCAACTGAATTTAACTTTTCAAATTACAGATGCCTAGAATTGCACATTTAATTTCTTCTGTGCTACATGAAAACTGCATGTTCATTGGATTTAGGGGATTAACTGTTTCACAATTTGTAGGCGTATTTACTATCTACCTAAAGAATTAGAAATTTCATTGTTAGTCCATTTTTTAAATCTTGGCCTGAAGTTGTATTTTCAATTTTTCGACTGCACCCAATGCCAGCAGACTGGATAAGGTGATGCTTTCATTACTTAGCTGGTTGATTCTAGTCTGCTATAATTGAAAATAATCAAACTTCAGTAGGCATATTAAAAAACTTTCAGCAATTTTTACAATACCTTAAAAATACTCCATTCCTTCAATAATTTGGAAACATTTGGAAACAATGGTAATTTTAATTGCTCTGAATTTATTTTAAATAAAGCATGAAATAAATAATTTCAGAACATTTAGAGGTGTGAAGGGCCATCTTGCAAAGGAAAACATGGAAAATATTTTTGGAATAAGAATATAGGAGAACTAACTCTATTTAAGAATTGCAATACTCTCTGATGTCCAATTCTGTCTTTGCCTTAGGAAGGGAATTCTCCTCTATTATTTACTTTAGTGTAAAATCTAGCAGCATTTTGATTAGACTATATTTTTAATATGTTGCAATTGACAGGGTTATTTGACATTGAAAAAATGTGTGGGAAATTTAAGATTACAAATGTGCAAGAACTCCTGTGCATTTTTCTTTTCCTTTAAATAGTCATCACCTAGCAGGACTCATTTTCTATAACAATGTGTTGTTATTTGTTATGATGGAAAATACTTTGCTAGGAAAATAGCTCATATATCTGTCATAAACCCTTAACCAAGGGTACAAGAAGTTTTTTGACACTTCAATTTCAATGGCAGTTTGTGGTGAGCTTGTGTATAACTCTTAACAAAAAAAGCATAAAATTATGAAAAAACTGCAAAAAAATGTACAGGAATAATTTTGAGATTTCTAATAGATTTCCTCATCTTCTTGTGGTTTTATTATTTCTTACAGAAAGACGCATTGGACTTTTCTGTAATATTTACTTTGCTGCACTGAACACTGAAAGATGGGCTTCCTAATCTGCTAAGAATTCTGGGGAAGAAGAAAATACTGTCTAGGCTTATATATTTTCTTCAGTCTATATGAAAATAGCGGGGACTGGTGTTCTCACATTTTGCCTTTACTTGAGTTATACTCTAAAAATAAGACTCTACTCTCCATACAAAATTGAATTACATTGTATTCCTATAAATCCACATTCCAAAATTATGCTAATGTTGCATCATTCATTAAATATGCTGAAAGTTGCAGGAATGTATAAAAAAAGTCTTACCTTGAACTTTAACTTTTTGAATACCTACCAAAAGATTAATGAAACACAGGAAGTACCAGTAGTAAATCTTCTGCAAGTAGGTAATTTGAGTGAAGCAAATGGAGCAATATCTTTTTACTGGGTGTAACCTGGCTTGAATAATGTTATTAGTGTTAAATAAGTTCAGCAATATAATAAAGTGATCTGACAGTTCTCAGTAAAAGGCCCTTTCCCAGTTACATTAAATTACTCAGCTATAACTTCATCATGAAGAATTTTGTGGAATAATTCAGCCAAAATAGATCAGTCATTTCCAAGAAGGGACTAATGGAAAGCATAAGAATATTAAAAAAGGAAATGGAGGTGTTAAGGAGTATCCTACCACTATGGACCAAGGAAAATTCATTAACTTTGTGATGTTCTGTTTGTCAGAGCTATGAAAACCTTAAAATAATGCACATAAATTGATCAAGTTCTAAGTTTGGAATAAATCTCAGTATGTGCATGAGTAGCAACAACTTAGTACAGAGCATTTTTCAGATTTGCGTGTCTCTAACTATTGGCAGAAATGAACATCAGCTGTCTTCTAGGTGTGACCTGCTTGCCTCTCCTCCACACACAGAGAGCCACTTCGCATCTACACGTACAGACTTTCCTACACGTACAGACTGAAAGTTGCTTCAACTTGAGGGTCTGTGCATATATGCTTAGAAGAAGATAACGTTTGTTTATCTATTCAAAGATATTTTTCTTCCAGCCACAAAACTTTTTTTCCAAATCAGATTTCTTATTGCCTTCTCATTAGCTAGAAGCCTATATATGAAAGAGGATCCTATGTGCTTAGCCTCTCTCCCCTCCCTTCCTTGCTGTCTCTGTTATCTTAGCCTCCAAACTGGAAGAACATGTGTTGTCACAAAGATTTGCACTGAGGGTTTCTGACAAGGAACAGAACTGATTTCCTTTCTGGGGTTTTCTTTGGAAACTTTTTCAGCTACTACACAGAGATCATAGGTGTCTGGGAAAGCAGAAAAGAAAATTCACACTATTTAATTATTTCTTCCCTACAGTATTATTCATCAGTCAGTTTTCAATTCTCTCTTAAATTTTATAGTAGCCAGATGGTATCATAGAGTGCTAAGTGTCTGTATTTTATTTGACTTATAAAATGGCTTGAAACTTCCTGACTTTGGGTTTTTTTAAAGGAGATAAAATGTTTCTTTTATGACTAGGTATGGCCTGAAGTGAACAATTCAGGTCAGCATTTAAAAATTTTTGTGTGTAACTGAGACACAGAGAAAACTTAACTTGTTGGATATTTAGCCAGAATTGATTAATATGACTGTATTGGTTGTGAACCCTCCCACCAAGCGGGATAAGCAATATAATCCTAGGCACAGACATTTAAATGTGCTGAGAAAATGTTGTATTGCTCTTGCTCTGTGTGATTTTACAGATCCTGTCACAATGGATCCAGATGCTATAAAATAGCACAAACAATGATAACAGAAATTGTTATCATCATCATCATACAGATTACCCCTGCTGAAAATTTACCCAGTGCAATTGACTATGGACTAAAAACTTAGGGTCTGTTTTGTTAAGGTGCTTACGTTTCCACAGATAGTAACTCCTTCAAGATTTCAAAAAACACTGAGGCTCTTAATTCCCATGGTTTTTGCTTTTAATGGTCTGGTCCCTAGTCCAAGAAAAAAAGGGATTTTTTCTTTCATGCAACCTTCTATATTTGGTTATGAAAGGCAGTGTGAGACTGCTTCAGCTACTAGAGACAAAAGCGAAGGCAGAGGCATGGAAGTCCCTTTACAGAGAGTCTGGGCTTCTTTCTGATATTACAGCATCTACAAAATTTGTTATTAAACTGCAGGAAAACACTGCTTGCTGAGAGAACAGCTCAGAAAGATCAGTTCTGTCCATCCCATTCCACTTTCCCACTGAGTCTGTCCCAACTGGGGTTCAAAGCTAATTGCTAAACTGCAAGGATGTTCTTGAAAATGTTTCACATTTAATCCAAAGAGTGTGGATAAAATTGGTATACAGGCTCACAAGAATCAGATGCATTTTTAAAGATATATCCATTAACATATTCTGACATTTCTGTTTCCCAGAGGTTTTCATAACAGCTTTCAGATCCCTTGAATTATTTTCCTCTGTCAACATGAAGAGGATATTTTGTGCTCTTTCAGTAAAAAAACTACAGGCATAGCTGTACAATCAATCTCCTCCTTAAGTTTATTGCATATTCAAAATTCAAAGTCATTAAAGGTCAGATTCTGGTTTTCAGCCTGAAACAAATTCGGGCAGAGTATTATATCTAGTGGTACATCAAATTTGGAAAGTAAATAAATAATCTTAAAATGATTGTGAAGGAAAAAAATAGAGACTCATAAGAGCTTTTATAAGAAGAGTTAAATTTAATTCAGTTTGCCTGTATAACTGAGAAAGTGATGTATTATTGTTCATTTTCATCACTATGCCTTGCAGGAAACTGTCACGTTTGTGTTTTGTACAAATCTTCAAGTTGTGCTTATTGCCTATTCCCCAACACTGTCTGAGCAGAACTAGTATTTACAATTACCACGGAATCAAACTTCTAAAGAGAAGAAAAGTTACGAAACAGTTTTTCAATGTGTTCTGCTGTTCCAAAGAAAAGTAACTAAGACAATACTTTGCATCTTGAAAAGATATTGTCACAAAATATTTTGACCAGGCATGTGAAGAGTTACTGGCTTGCTTTCTGCCTATATTCTCCAAAGGTTCACTGCTGTTGGAACTTTAATGCTAATTTACTATATCCCCATTATAATGGACAAGAGAGAGTAAATAACAGACCATAGTGGATCTGGTACTAGGGTTTGTTTAAAAGCCAACAAGATTAGCACTTTTAACTTACTTGGTTATCTCACACAGTCACTCATTCGCTCACTTCCCCTCTCTAGCTCTACATTACCCAACCCTCAAAAATTGTATCACTCTGCCACTGCTCCCAGTTACCCATCCTGGGCATCATCAGCCAGGGTCCCGGGGCACGCCTGGCATTCGTCTTCATGCATCTCCCTGATCTCCAGGATCTGCACCCACTTCTGAGATCTTTCTTCCAACCTGTCTTTCCGAGACTACTTTTTGGGAACTCTTCTTTTGGTGACAGCTCCTCTTTCCAAAAGAAAAAGTCCACAGTTTTCCCAATCTAAGCAGCCTATGTGCAGAAGCACAATGCATAATTAGGCTCCTAATTGGTTCTGCCTCATGACTCTGTATTAATTGGAGGAAACGGGGTGTGCCACTTCTGTTTACCCCAGGAACTTTCAAAATTGACAACCAGCCCATACCAGTTGCATCTAGCAAGAAGCAGGCTTCAGATGTAGAGTTCAAAAGCTCAGTTTTGGACATTCACATATATTCTCTACTGCCTGTTAGCATTCACAGCTTAAACTATATTTTCACCGACAACACCCATTTATATACAGTCTGATATTCTCTGAAATAAGATTGTCAAACTATAAAGTCATTCCATATTACTGTAGAGAAGGGGAGATCACATGAAAAGGAGGTGGATGTCACAGCTCACAGTTACTAATTCAGGAAAAATGCAAAACATGCAGATTGTTATTCTAAACGAATAACTTTAAAGCAGGTTTCATCCCTATTCAGTTTATAATTAGGGCAAGGATATTCTGAGCACCCTTCACACATGGCAAAGAGCTAAGGGGAGTGTCAAGCCCTACAGAAGATCTAATTCCAGTGTCTCACTTTACAATCTCTATTGCAGTGAGAGGGAAAGATTCAGCACTGCCTCTGGGGCTCTACTAAATCTGAAGTCTGTGTCACTTTTAGAGCAAGAACTTTTTTCTCTCCAACCTGTAATGACAATGCAGTGGCAGCCACCATCAGTTACTGAAGTCGTGTTCAGGCCTCTTTGTTACTTCCACTGATTTTGGTTGTGGAAAGAGAAGCAACAGCTGGGGTGAAGTAAATCTGAAATCTGCAGCATTGGCAAAGAAACAACTGCTGTACAAAACATCTTTGCACACTGCCTTGCAGAGTGCTGACACAGGCCAGGCTGACAACTTCTTCACCAGCTCTCAGGAGGGAAAAAGGAATAACCCACCAAGCAACTGCAGAAGGGAAAATTTTCTTTGCCCTTTTGGCAGCAATGAAGACTATAAAGACCGTGAGTTTGATGTAGTACTTCCCAACAGTGTCAAAATGTCTCCATTATCAAATCTGGATAATCCAAGACACCCAACTACCCACAACTGTCTATACTACTAGCAACTCTAGCATACTGAAGAGTTAAGTGTTTATTATAGCCTGACTCGAACTGTTATCAGTCTCACTAATACTGTCTTTTCTACACTGAAAAACAAAGCAGGCATATCTATTTGTTTCTTTTTTTCCGATATAAAAAAAAATCAATATTTTGAAAAAAGAAGGAAAAGGATAATAGAGAGTTCAACATAAGGACAATGATGCAGTGTGGTATTTCAGGACTGGGGGTTAACCACCACCAACGGGGTCAGTGCTGCCTCCAGCAGGTGTGACTCACAGCGACATTCCCTCAGGAACCATACATGCCATGCCAGTTGATTTTGGCAGTTCATTCTGCTGGGATTTTCAGGTGATGGGAAGAGTGTGTAAATTCCTATTGACTTAGTTAGTGGTGTAAACCTGTCTCCCATTCTCCCATGTTAAGAAATGATGCTATCTCCTAAAACATTGCTGCAAGATAGCTTTAGTTTCTCCTCTTCATTCTTATTTTAGTCAGGTCTGAATTTTGCTTGGGCAGTTGGTTTGAGTGTGGATAAATGTTCATTTTCTGAAGGAGATTGGTCTCATTTCTTTAAATGAACTATTATTCTGAATAATACCTACCAGTAGTTACATGTTAGCCTTTGCTATCAGATCTTATACTAATGGTGAATTTCTGAAGCCTCAAAACTAAATGGGAATGAGAAATTTATCTGATTAAATTAAAACAGCTTGAATAAAGAATGTTATTTAAGGAAAAGACAGCGAAGATTTCTTTTGGCAGGGAAAAGAAGCATTTCTGAAAAGGCTTGGTTAACTGATGTCACAAGGTTATTAATAGATGATTAGTAAATGGGTTTAGGACAGTTTTATACTAACACAGCCTAGAAAAAAGATGAAAAAAAATGCGTAGTCGGATGAACCTTAATATTTCATTTAGCTTCATTGCTGAGTGCATAGAGAAACAAGACAGATGAAAGGTTGATAAAAGGAATTTTTTTCCCATCAAAATGCAACCCATTTTGTCATTTTCATCTCCATTTGTTATGTTTCGTGTTCACAGAGAGAAAACCAAAAGCCAAGAGGTTACACTTGGTATTCCAGCCATATTTAATTGCTTTTTAAGACCTTTAGAATGCCCTTACCAATTATCCTACTCTTCAAAATTGCCTCATCATCATTCTTCTGCTACTTTACCTATAGCACAATTTCCTTTCTGCCTCTCTGGCATTGTCCCTTCACAGGCTTTTGCATTATTGCTCTCTTCTCTGTTGACCCCCCATGCCTGAAACTCATGGCACTTTATAGGTTCAGTTACTGCACGGCTGGATCAGATCCCTGCAGACCTGTGTACCAACTATCTATCTATCTCTTTTATATTATCTAGTCCATCAATCTCCCTCAAATCACTCCTTAAATTATTGGTCCGCGCTCCTCCCCTCCCACCCACC
>NW_009227162.1:0-20004 GCF_000690835.1 Fulmarus glacialis | reverse complement strand
ATCACTCATTTTGTATATTCTATCATAATAATAATAATAGTTATTATTATTATTTTTAAAAGTGAACTCAGGAAATAATGGCCAGCTTAATTTTATTCTTATCATTATGTAGCACACTGCTTGAATTGGTACCAGTATATAATAATAATAGTAACATAATAGCAATCTAACAACATCCTTCAACTTAAGTAACTCCCTAGTTACTCTTATTATTATGAACAAGAAAGCAATGTCCTTGTAAACTGGGTTGATTTGGATTTGGAAAAACAATGGGAGATACTTTTGCTGATGTCTATGTAATGTATATTATTCCTTTTCCCAAAGCATTAGGATTTATTATCTCCCACTTGGGTTGTATTAGTGCCAGTAATTCTTTTGCAAATTCCTCATCTCCTCCTGAGCATGAAGACATTATATAATCTGTGCAGCATTATAATTCAGCACATTTCTGAATGCTTTTTCTAAACTATTATATCAAAATGTGGAAATAAGATTTATATAGAAATTATAAATTTTAATGGAATATGCTGGTTCTGGCTCTAAGCTTCCGAATAGTCCACCCAAACTTAATCAGTGTTCAGTTATTTCCTTAACTATGTCTAGTAGTTAGTCTCTAGATACTCTTAAACAGTTTAACATTGTCAGGAAAACATGTTATTTTCCTTTCATAACTTGGCTGGATAATCAAATTCTTAGCCAAGAACAATACAAAGAAACTTCAACCGTTTCTGTCCAATTTGTCATTCTTTAATTCATCGCATTTTAGGAACACCGATTATCAGCCCTTTGGTTTTCATTAGCCCCCAACCTAGATGGTTCAAACACGAGAATATTGATGCAGAACAGTGACACATCTCTGCAGTGGGAGAATGGAAAACAAAATTTCCTGCCCCGACCCAGCAGGAGTACTTCAGCAGTCCGCACTGTGTATGTTGTAATGACGTGCTTCAATAAACAATTCCAGTTTTCACAGCTCACCCACATACTTCAGCCGCCTGGCTGATTCAAGAGGAATCTTTCTTCTCTTTGCCTTTGCTCAAACTGATCAGGGTTTTCACTCTTGTATAATGGAGCAGAGTGTAAATACACGAGTTGTTTGTCTTGCCGCTGGGAATGATCTGGAACCCCTCTCCTCCTTCTGCCAGTCTGGTTATCAAAAATGCAACTCATAAAAACAACCATACCACATCAGGTTAAAGGTCCATCTAGCTTAGCTCCTGATGATACCTGACGTCAGATGCCTGAGGAAGAGTGAAAGGATTCAGCAAGTGTGTAGGAATACTTTCTCAGGATTCTTTCAGTCTACAGCGATTTGAAAGTCAGGATTTCTTTCTGAGACAGAAAGTACATCTTTCTGTTTAAGGGCCTTGTTAGAGATTTCTTTCTTATTTTCTTCCAATCATTTTTTGAAGTGATATAGACTTAATATGCACAACACTGTGGGGCAGGAAGCTTTATGGCATAATGACATGTTGTGTGAAAAACTACTTCATTTTATTTATTTTGGACTAGCTTCATTTAATACCCTCTTGTATTTGAGCGAATGAGGAACAATTACTTTTCCAACAAGCCCAGATCCCTTAGCTCTCTTCACACATTATATGCTCCAGTCCCCAGCCATGTTAGCAGATCTTCACTGCACTGTCTCCAGTTTATCAATGTCTCTTTTGCACCTGGAGGCCCCAAACTCATCAAGATGTTCACATACAGCCCTATAGCTGCTGAGTAGAAGGCATGAGACACATGGGGTGTAGCACAAGTGTTGGGAAGCTGTTCAACATTCAGCATCCTTCAGGAAGTCACAGGTGAAGGGCAGATACATGTAGGCTGCTAAGGTTATACTGCTAACAGAAAGAAGGCAAAGGACAACCTGCTAGTCCAAAACTTAAATGGCATAACTAATTTACAACCATAGTGCTTTGAACTAGCTCACTCTGGAGCAGACTGGCTTAATCCACACCACTTAGCCTCTGACTGAGTCCATTTGGTGGCTCTGTGGCCCTAAAACTAAATTGCTGTTTTGTGTGATTTTTCATTTCAGAGTGCTCCAAATCGTTTCAGGGTTTTATTACAGCCCGCCAGAGTGGTGCTTTTATAACATAAAACTGGGTGTATGTATGACATGAAAAATGGTGTTGCATAAGTGTCTAGAACTTCTCTGTTACGTGAATTAATTTACAGTGTTTCTAGCTGTTAGAGGTGAACAAACCAATTTTTACTCGCTGTTTGTTATAGACATGTATGAACTGATTGAGCTAACATGAAGTAATGGATACCTTACCCCTTACTGCACATTAATGTATCGATTTTCTCAAGTAAATTGCTGTTTAGGCAATATTTTAGATTTAGAATATGTGTCGTAAATGAGTAATAATATTGTTGATAAGCATATTTCATCAAAACTATAAAAGCTTGACTCAGTTTTGTTTGTTGTATTAATTGTTGATACTAAGTGTTAGTTAAATTATATCTCTTACTTGTGAAAAAATCGTTACTTCTCAGTCTTTACTTAGGAATAAGTTGAACTTCTGTAATTGTCTTATGGATTTTAGACAATGATTTTAGAAAATAAATAAACAGATTTAATCTTATAATTTTCTTCTGATACAATTCAATCCCACCATATCAGTGTATGCAATTTTGTATAAATCATCAAGTGTTGAAATCAATGAGAATGGACACCCATATTGTCCTACTATTTTGTGGATTATCAGTCCACTACTCATGTACTTTTAGGCTATACTCATTCCCCTTTTTACTTTTAGGAGGAAAATAGAATTAGGAAATGGAGGCTCAGAGTTTACACAATGTGAGGCAGGAATTTATCCTTGCTTTTTTTTTTTTGGCTTTTTGCATTTCGACACATATACACATAATATTACTTTTCCAAAAGGAAGAAGTCTGTCTACAGAGTTTTTTTCATGCTGACCAGACTGCTGTTCCTTGACCCTAAGGAAGCTGGGAGAGTTTCTTGTTTGGGACCTTACCTTTCACACTGAAAATGTGGCTTCTGTTCTATGCACTTTTGTTTTGTCCAATCTGTATTCTAATTTTGTAACATTTTGGGACTGAATCCACCAGGGTTACGAGAGTCCAAGTTTGCAATAATATAGTTGCTTGGGAGAGTGGGATACTAAGAGCACCTTTGCTCTTCCCGATGGCTTTATGGAGACTTAATTCAAATTCAGGGCCTACAGCACATGTCTTCAAATATCTTTGCTTAATTTACTTCAAAAAGAGTGTAAAATAGATGCTCAAACTCTACCTACAAATTCAAATACATTTTTTGCTTCAGCTACTTATTATTTTCAACATGTCCATATTTTTGTCACCATTTATCTGAACATTTACCCAGAAGCTGACTGTGTTCACTGTGCTGGAACAACTCCAGTTCTCTAACATACTGAAACTCTCTACCCTAAAAGCAATGCTTACCTGCACATAAAAAAATTACTTGTGATTCATCTCAAAGCAATGAGATGGAACATAAAAGGAACATCTTAAACTTGACTATGTCCAGTCTGCACTTTCTCTGTGGTAAACTGCTGTCAGGAAAACACAAAACTTCACTCTGTGCAGAGGAGAAAAGGAGGACAAGAACAAAACTACATGGCAGATGTCAATCATCTTACTTCATTTTCTAAAAAAAGGAGCTTAGATATGATGATGATGATGATGAGGTAATTACTTTACATAAGATTAGGTATTATCTGGTGCAGAATACCACAAAACTCCATCAACAAGTTTTTGATATTTCCATACTTTGGTGCACATCTGAAACAACATCTAATGGCAACTTGTCAAACAAAACAAAAACAGATGTTCCATGTAGGCCAAATTCCTCATCTTTTTCTGACACAATATAGAAATCTTAGAATATTAGTAATTTAATATTTTAACTCTAAGTATTCCATTAGTTAAAAAAAGAATCTTGTGATTTATTTGCAATTCTGATAGCAGATTGCTATATATCCTCATCGTTGTTCTTTTTAAATTGCTTTTAGTGCCAATTCCAAGTTTGACCAAAAAAAGACTGGATTTCTAAAAGCAAAACTGTACTTTACTCCTAATCCATTTCAATCCATTCCATCCTATTAAAACAGGCAGAGAAGTCTCAGTATTAGCTGATAATTAAACAGCAATGACTTCAGAATGTAAAATTTAATGACCTGGAAGCCCATGCCTATTAAAGACTACATGTTTTCTTTAAAAACTCTCAGGTTACAACTGCAAACACATAGATTTTCAGGAAATACCAACAGCGTCAGGGAGAATTTAGTACTCTCTGACATTTGTACTAACAACTAAGACATTGACTGGCAGGTGTTTAAAATCTTAGATCAGGTAGTCTGTTCATAGTTCAAAGTTATTTATGGTCAGGGCCTGGTGATGAGTCCCAGAATTCATTAAATACTAGTAAAATTCACTTCTCCTTGGAACAAAAGACTTTTCCTAGAGTTTAGTCTTGAGATAAACCAGAACAACATTATACTTCATATAATGTCAAAAGTTTTTTAAGAGTACTGGCAGGTTTGTAAAAAAAAAATAACTTATTTAAAACCATAGTGGGCTATTGCTCTTAGGGAGTAACTCTAAAAACAGTCTAGGTAAATTTTAATGTTTGATGTAAAAAAAAATACACCCCCCAAAAAACCCCACAGAGGTTTAAAGCTGTTGATTAGAATAAAATACTGTATTTTCATGTGACGTTCAGCTCCTCTCTGCTAGGAAGACACATTGTCTAGAACCTAACTTCTATGGTGGTTATTTGAATATTAAAAATGTTGTCTGGGAGATTATATTGAGACTAGACATATTTGTTTGTGACCTAAATTTGTACCTACTTTTTTGTATTAATAAATAATAACTCAGAAAATCTTGCAAGTGAAAGTTGTAAGTTAAAACAAGTAAACTTTTCTATTTTTGCTCACTGATAGTTCACATTTCTCTTTTTCACTTGGGAATAAGACTTGAAATTTTGAAATGCAAAATAAAAATAATTATTTTTGCAGAGGATTTAACTTTTATATGTAATTATCTGCTTCTTTTCTATTACTGTATGCAACAAATATCCATTTCTGCCTCTCTAGTACATCCTGGATATCTATGGGTATTATTATCATACTATTTTTGACTGAGATTGATTAGACAATTTCAGATAGACAGTAGTTCCAGGCTAACAGTAATTTTATTTGTGCCAGTACAAATCTTTGTTATGTGTAAGTTCAAAATTGACTATCCCTTAAAAGACACAACAGTGTTTTCACTGAGATCATTCTTAACATTTTGCTTGTAGTCTTGCTCCACTTGTGACCCTTCAGAGCCTAATAGAGATCCAAGAGAAGAAGAGCAGAGAAGACATTCGTTTTAGCTGGCCAAGTGACAACAAGGAAACAAGAGGAAAAGACAGCCAGCCTGGGGGCACCAAGCATCCGGAACCGATTTTATTTAAGATAGCTGAAGAAAACGTGTCAATCCATCACATCAGCCCAATAGGAGAATTTTACAGCTGGGAAGAAGGGAAATATACCACTGAGTAAGTTTGTGAAAGTTTCAGCCAAGTACTGATTTTATTGACTATTTGCCCGGTGACAGGGGATAAATAACTGTGTTGTTCATATATCCATTAAATAACAGTAGTAGTTAACTAGGGCTGTTAAATAACTAGTATTACTAGAATATTTTTAATATTGGTTAGAAACATATAATGGTTCTTATCCAAAGTTTATGGTGCTGATTTTTTTTTCCATTGCCTGCAAGGAATTTTCTGACCCTCCTTTCTTTAATAACAATAATGGCCTAAAACACGATTTCAGTACGGAAGTCTTTCTCTTAGTCTATCTTGAATTCCTTGCTTACACATCAGGTTCTGAAGAGCTCCCTGCAGTTTGCAGTTGTCTTTTTAAACTCCATCTCAAGAAGCATTTCCAAAAGGATAAAAAATTCCAAAAGCTGCCAGAGCAATAGGCTGTACTGGAAGCCAAAATGAGAGTGCCAAGCAATGTGTCTGGGCCCCTGGAAAAGAAAGTGGATGAAGCTTTAAAAGGAAATCACCGGTAGTGATTTGAACTGTGAATTATGCTGTGAATAGTGCTCCCAAGATTTGAGTACCAAATGCATTCTTCATCACTCTCTATTTCACTATTTTTTAGCTTCAGAAAAAGCCTATGAAAGCTTAGAGAGACCTAAAAATCCAATTTAATTCCAGCACTTAATCACAGCAAGGGAAAAACTTACACTGAAGTTAGCAGAAATCCACGGATTTTCATCTGATAAAGTAAGAAAAGAGAGAAGAAGCTTCAGAGCAGGAGGCCTTGAGTCCCTCATATCATTTTTCACCATAGAAAGGATAATATTCATCACTAGTGTCACTTAAATTCCACAACTCAGTAACATTCACAGTATAGATCATAAAATCATAGTCTTAGGTGATTGTTTACTTCCATTCATGTGATGAACATTCAAGTGCTTATGACTGGATAATTTAACAAGACACCCTGTAATAAATTCTCTCTCTGAAACAAGAGCAGAATACCAAAAAATCTAGTCTCATCATGGAAACTAAACAGGAAGATGTAAGAGCTAGAATCTCTCTCTTGCATAAGATGTCTAGGCTAATGGTAAAAAGAACTATACGTGGTAAAACCTTGCTATTTTTAGAGAGTTTGTATTGGAAAGAGTTGTTGGTCACTGAAATGCATCTTGCTGGCAACAGTTTAAAAAGAAATAACAACCTGCAACAAAATTCCCTGTGTTGTATAATTACAAGTCTAAACCTGAAGAAAAAGTGATTGTTTTTTTCTTTGACATAAAACAGCCATGCTGCTGAAAACTGCTTTTACACTTTTATTTCACATGAGCAAAACAGTTAGAGCTCACAGCTATTGAAGTCCTTACATATAAAATACACATCTGTTCTCAAACTATCATATACAATGCATTTTGTTGCCTGTTTTATATATCTTTGTTCCAGAAATCAAAAAAATAATGTCAGGTTCACATTGAAATAAAATTCACATTCCTTAGTGACCAATGTATTTAATCACCTTCCAGAACAAACATGATGAATGTTTAAAAACATCCTTTCATTTTAAATGAAGAGGTGGATTAAGGCTAATTGGAATCTTATAAACCAAATATTATCTACACACAAGGGACTGAGTCTCCGCCTTCCTTCAACAGTTTTTGCTTAAGGTTACATATTCTCTAAAACTTGTCTTCCTTTCACCATATCTCAAATCCCTCTGCATTCTTTTTCAGCCATTTCCGAAGACTTTAGCCCGACTGTTCTGAGCCCATGCTTGCAAGTTAAAGAACAACATAGGCAATATAATGACTGGCACCATACAGTTTTATCAAAACCATTTGTTAAATATGTATAGAATATGTACTTTCACTATAAAATTTAAGTGTTGTTAATTCTAATATTTTATCTCAGATCCAGAGATCAACTACAATTTATTAGAAACAATTATTGTTTATCTATAGATAAACAATTTAAAATCCTAAATTATTATTTTTTTATTGTAGCTCTGTTCTATTTTCAAACTAAAAGGTTTTGTATACTGGGAGTTGTCCTCCTGTATTCTTCATTTTGAAAATATCCTGACAGCTTTGATTCTTTTTTTTTCATATTTGTCGTATTTACATTAAGAAATGGGGTAAGTCTAACCCTTTCCCACAAATCCTTTCAGACTCATTGAATAATCATTTTCCAACTAGAAATGGTTTGTCAAGAGATCTTGTTCAGATACGTTAACGACAGTGAACAAATCTTTATCTACATCTTATAGTACTAAGGACTTTAAAAATAATTTATATTCCACTCAGACTTTGAAAAATGCTTTTTTTATTAGCTCCTAACTTTTTTTTTTAAATGGGAGAGGATCTTTTTCTTTTTGTTTTTCTCTGTCATCTTTCTTTTTATTTTAAATTTGATTTGAAGGGAATGCAATCAGAAATAAGTAAAAGAACATTTTCTCATAGGAGTATCAAGAAAGTGCAGGTCCAGGTCACAGAATTGTTTCTGAGTTTCAAAGAACTAACTCTGCAGATGTTTTAGACACAGATAAAATAATGCATTAAACTTTTTAATCATTTTCCAGAGTGTCAGACTCATGCCAAGTCTTTGGGTTCATCAGATCATTAACACTCTGAAGTATCAAAAATAACTTCTGTTATTAATGCTCCATTCTTCAGCTACCAGGGTAAAACACATCTCCAAACTGTTGCTGCAACTACAGAGAAATGAGTAAGCAAATCTATTTTGCCTGTTCAAAAATATGGCTTAATGTTCCCTGAGAAGCTGACATTATAGAGAAACCTTAAATGCAATCAGAAATATTTTGGCTCATACTACTTTTCTTCCCCACTTCAGCGCATGCACTATAACTAAAGGAAAATAGGCAAGTGGAGAAGAATACCATGTTTGCTAAAAAACCAATTACTCATTTCTTTAGAATTCAAGTTACCACCTACAAAGATGATTTTTTGGACAGAAAGTACTATAGTTAAAGGTTCTGAAATACACACAGGATCATGGGCAGAAATAACAGAGAGAACATCTAAATTTTTCAAAACTGAAAGATTCTGTGGAAGGTTCTGCTTTTCCAGCCTAGGTTGCTAGGCTATGTCCTCCAGTTTCCAGAGTGCCTCTAAAAGAACTTCCAGGACTCTAAAAAATGTTCTTTAAAGGCTTTTGCTCTTCTCATCAGCTGCTTAGGATATAGGTAAAAAAATTAATAAAAAGGATGGAATAAGCTTACTCCTCTCTAGCCACCTCCAGATGACATAACAGAAGAAAGAAGAATATGGGAACGTTAAAGTTGAACGTGATGAAAGGCTGGGCGCCTTTGAGGCTGGTCCAGGCAGCAGTGCAGTGGCCAGAAAACCGCTTCCCTTGGAACAGTCTTGGCTGAGCAGATCTGAAGACAGAGCTTTCTGTGTAGTTTTGTTCTCTCTACTTCTGCATTTTGAAGATTGCCTTTCAGAACACATTGTAAATCACTCATGAGCAATCCTAAAGCCAAAACAGAGTATCACGTGGGGGGAAAAAAATCAACCTTAGCCATCACTCATCTGAAAAGTTATCTCAATTTATATTATAAATCCTGCACTAGAAGTGATCATTATTTGGACTTTGTTACAGTGTTTTACATTGAGAAACCCATAATCTAACAGAGGAGTTTATGGGGTTTATTTTTACCCCAATTCACAGATTCTGGGTTTTGCATTCCTTTTCTAACCTCTAGTTTATTAAGGAAAAAAAGAACGATTTCAAGAGATTCCACTGGAAAATATAGAGCAGTTATCCAGTTTATTCCCTGGTCTTTTGTTCTATGCTTAACACATTGGCTTGCAGGTTTTAAGAGTATAGTAATACCAATGCAGTTTTCACTGCTCTGTCCATAAAGCCAGAGAAAAAGCTATCTTTGCTGAATATCTTTTCTGTAAAAACAATGTTTTTAATTAAAAAAAAAAATACTAAAAGACAAAAACTACGTTTCATTGCAACACATTGTAAGTAACTAATATATACTAGAACTCCATACCAGAAAGAAATTAGACCCCATATGTAATTAATTCAACAGAATTTTCCAAAAGCAGCTTCAGTTTTCCCATTGCTAAGTGGCATTTTCACAAATTGAGTTAGGCACCAGCTTGTAAAAATATTTGGCAGAAAATGGATTTAGGAAAAAGTTGTAAATTAAATTGTTGCTCTTAGCCTTTTGAGCTCATCTAGAAGTTGACAAAGATTTATTTAATTTTTTGTATAAATAGGTGTAGATACATAAGATGTGAAATGATAGCATTTCCAACACGTGGGAGATCCTCTTACTTCTCTACAGCTGTGTTTGGTTTAAAATTCAAGCTATTCTGTCTGCAAGATCCAGCATCTCCCTATCTCTCACCTTCTATCTAGTGCTAATAGGAACAGATTTCATGGTCTGAAGTTTACATTTTTCTGTATAAATACAAGCACAGGGAATTAAATGGGAAATAAACCCAGGAAGACCGTAGTAAGAAGTATCTTTTTGCTATGGATGAGATCTGACCCTAAAGAAACAAATGCCAAAATTGCAGCTGGCGTCAGTGGTACCAGAATTTCAGCCTAGAAGTAAAATAATGAAAATTACAACTACCTGTATCTTTCTGGAAAGTCTCCTGAACTGTCCGTGTCATTTCCCGAAGATCTAGAGCTGTCAATTCCTCCTGAAATTGTTAAACATTTTAATTTTAATTTATATTTTAAGCAAACAAATACATGAAGATGGGAGATGATTATTTATTTTACATGACAGGCTTGAGTGGCAAGTGTAGAGCTGCCTTTATGCACCCTCTATGAGTTAGTGGTATATCGTTCTTAAATCGTCACTAACTCTTCCAATGAACTCTGAACAGTGTGGCTTTTCTTTGTCTTGCTGCTCTGTTGCCCACTCTGTACCAATGCTTACACTGACACCAAGACAAACGACTCGACTTAGCAAAGAGCTTCTCTGTATGTCTGCTCAGTCTGTTACCTATTTTAAGTTAGGAATGATGTAGGCTTGGCTATGTGTAATTGCTGTATCATACTTTGGAATAATGACTCCGTGGGCTCGGTTCTTTTCCTAGTAGACATAGTTTAAGTGCTAAACCCACCACCTTAAAAGCCAGTAATTGTTCCTCTAAATGAGATTGGCAATTTCATATAGAAAAGCCAATTACTAAATTGACTAAGCACTTTTCATTCTCATATCAGCTTTGCAGGAGGTTCTTCCAGGTCTTGCTTGAGGTACACTGGAAAGGCAGCCAGAACTATTACTCTTCATGTGCCTTTAGCTAAACCAAGATTAAATGTCCTTGTTGGCCAGTCTTGCACTTTATTCACTAAACATAAAGATAAATGCTGTACGGGCAAGACTTATGCAGGTACTAGTAAATAAATTTTACATTTCAACATTTTCATTTGCTTTGGCATGGGGTTTTGTTTGAATGTCTTCTTTCCCAAGGACAGCAGATTGAGATAATCTCAATCCAGAAAGAAAAAGTGAATTAGAAATCATTTAGAGAAAGTAGGACCAAGTAATAAAATAAGTACAAAACTAAAGTCTGAATCTGAAACTTTACCCACATTTAGAGCTATGTGGGAATAGAAGAGGGGTTTGTTTGTTTCTTTGCTTTTTAAGAAAGTATTTTCACTAAAGCTGGCCAGAGATCTTAGATTAATATTAAAAAGAATGGGTTTTTTATGTTGTAGAGGAATAAAAGCAACCTTTTGAAAGTTTCCCCGAAGAATTGTGGCAGAATGTGCATTCTGAAAAGCTGAGAATTTTACTTAACTTTTTTCTTTCTTCTTAATGTTAATTATTTTAATAAAAATTTGTACTTAGATGTGAAACATTTCAGATTTTACAAAGAACACGTTTTGACAGGCAAAAAAACCCCATGCAAATTGTTGAAAGGATTGTCACCAATTTTGCTTTGGAGTACACTGTAACAAACTACTGTGATTCAGTGTTTCAGTGAAGAATGTATTCTAGCTAATATATTCCAAATGAACTATTTTTATTCCATGAAAGCAGCATTTCCCAAAATGAAAACGTTCCCACGGAAAATTTTCAAACATTTCCCGCTTCAGAGTTTGAAAAATGAAAGCATAGCCAAATGTCACATTCTTTTTCTTTTTTTTTTTTTGCTATCATAGGAAAATCACATCTAGAGAATGGCAAAATGAAACCAAAATAAAATGTTTAACCAAATAAATATTTAATAAAAATGGTGACACAGTAATTATAAATAGTTATTTTCTGTATTACCTACATGTATTTCTTGTAGGTGATGGAATATATGGAAGGGAAACTGGCTGTCTGAGAATGGTAGAATCTCTGGCTATAATTTAATATCATCAGTGATGCTATGTAACAGCATTCCTTCTCAGAATGAGATATAGCCAAAAAAACAGATGTGGTCTGGTTTGCCCACTTAAGTACAGCAAAAATTTTGGGTTTTGCTGTTTTATTCTCTTGATTAAGCCAGTAAAACTGTAACAGTGCACTAACACTGACTTGCTAATATTCCCTTAACTGAGGGACCGACAATGAAGTACTTAATATCATTCCTTTCATTATTTTTCCATTAGTAAGAGTAACTAATTAAAAAAGAAAGAAACTTTGTGAGCTTCTACAAAACTAGCATTTAAAATACTTTTTTTGTTTGTTTGTTTTATGCCTCCGTTGATTTTATGCATACTGTTTTCTTGTGTTCTGAGGAGTTGGAGGCCTTTTTGTTGTTTTTTTTTTTTTTCAATAGAGAGCTTTTGCACACCAGACTGCATTCTTTCCACCCTGCTGCAGCTCTAATACATGTTCATTAAAAAAAAAAAAAAAAAAAAAAAAGAAAGAAAGAAAGAAAGAAAGAAAGAAAGAGAGGTTAAAGAAATGGGGCTTTTATTTCTTTGGAGAATTTAATATTTTCTGACATAATGGCCTTGGTTAATAAAACATTTATTTAGAAAATTAAATCCAGGGCTTAATTTTCCTGGAAACAGTTATAAATGAACATTTAGTGCAGCAATCACAACAATTATGCAAGAGCTATAGAAACAATCACACGTGAAGGAACAAGCAGTAACTAATAAATGCTTAGGAAATATGAAGGTGAGGTACATCATGAATACCATTTTTTTACTTCAGGAAAAAACAAACGATACCTAATTTCTCTTTATATGTTATGTAACTCCCAAAGATGTCAACTGGATTTATTTGCTTACACTGGACATGGCAAACAGACTACTGTTTGTGTTTTATATGCCTATTTTTTTTAATAGATTTCATGTGTATGTGAGTCTAAAATTCTAGAGCTTATTTGCTCTTTAATGCTCCCTGTTAGCCATAGAAATTTTTGCTCTTATTTAAAAATAAGTCAGAGAGACAATGTTCACAGCTACATATTGATTAGCATTAGGCAAATGTTTAGAGTTCCAGTTTAATAAGTCATCTAATGGTAAGGGCCTACGTACAGCAGTTCTCATAAAATTTTGATCCTAAATGGGAAAAAATAATACAGAATCAGTTCATGTTGTGGGTGATGGAAAATTTACAAATTCAACTCTCCTGTTGAGACTGGCATTGCTGTGAACTGCACGGCAAACAATCTCTTTTGGTTTTGCATTTGACTCAGAATAAACTTAAGGTCTGGAACACAAGCTTCCTGATGAACCATTTCTGAAATTCAGAAGGGGTGAGGTATTAGGTTCCAGACAGCAACTATAGCTCATTTCTTTGAGTTGGTTTCCTCAACTAATGTCTAGACATATAAAAGGAGACAGCTATTGAAATGCTGAGTACTGCACTGATTAACTTTTAAATGACTTGCTGCCTAGCTTGAGATGGATAAACAGGCTACGATGAATGGAGAGAATAATGACCAAAACTTCAATCCATGGGAGCCAGACTGTTGAGCAGGGAGTTGCTTAAAAATACCTAGAAGCAAATGGTGAGGATCAGTGACTGACTAAAGTCCCTTTCAGGGAGTGACATCAGGATCTGCAATTAAGAGTTATGCTTCAAGGATTTCAGCATCACTACGTGCAAGAAGGCAGCAATTGCCTAATGGAGCAGGATTCTCAGAGCTACAGGGGATTTGCCTGAACACTTGTAGGGAAGATGTTTTTACAGGTCAGTCTTCTTGAAGTGAAGTATTAGGGTAGCTAAGGACAGCAGAGTGCTTATGAGGGTAGGCAGGTCCTTTGACAATTATCCAGTGGCACTTGGGCATCCGCAGGTTACTCGAGTTCCTTTGTGTAGACTCCTGACTGTGGGAAAGGTGGAAATGTCTTTCTTCAGTTCAGTGTTCACAGCTCCAGGTTTGATCCTTAACATGGCTGCATCATGGATATTTGAGAAAATATCCCTGTTCTGGTCTTTACTTCATAGTGGTTGAAGTACAGGAGACTTGTGTCCTGTTTGTCACTGTCTCTGAGATGGCTTTAAACTCACAGCTCTCACTGGTCTGAGAGACTCCAGCACGTAGATGTTATGGTATTTTCTGGGCCTGAGAGAAATGAGTGTTAGTGCCTGATGAACACTGAAGTATTTCATCTCATGTGGAGCAAGGACTGAAAACTGGACCTTATTCCTCTCTGATGAACTATTTCATTATTTCTACTCCATCACTACCACAGTGAATATCTAAAACTGAACAAAATTAAGAGAAGGGACTGAGAAAGTATCTTGCATATAAGCGTGAGTGTATGTATGTGTGTGAGTACAATCACAGACGTGCACACACATTGCCACGAAAACTCATATACATATTTGCATATACAGGTATCTGTGCCTGTAGAACTATAAAGAAATATTTTCTTCCATCTTATACTTCATGGAATTACATAGCTTGGGTGAGGGGAAAGGGGAACCAATGAAAAACCAACTAACGGTTTTTTTCTTTCTTAAATCAGCCTGGAAACTAGTCAGAATGGGATTTCGAGAAGTGCTTATTCTTGATCGTCTTCTACGTTTACATCAGTAAGCCAATATACCTACTGATCTCATTGGGACTAAATAAGCCAATATACCTACTGATCTCATTGGGACTAAAGTTTGCTTGACATAGCTTTTTGAAAAGTTTACTTTAACATTTCAAATATAATGTAGTTCTTCCTAGCCAAGAGGGCAAGGACTCTGCTGAAAAAGTCCAATGAAGCACTAGAGACATTCTCCTAAATTTTTTATCTCAAAAGCTTTGGTCTTCCATCTCAGGATAACGAATAAGGATCTTACTGAAAAGATTTACAGGCAAAATAATATCAATATTTCATAATGCTTAACTGACAAAATCATTATCTTGTCCTTGTTAGCAGATTAATTTTCACATCATCCTTGTACCATGACAAAAATCATTATCTACATTTTACTAATTGAGAATGGTTGTAGCCCACATTTTCCAAAATGATCCCTTATTTGCATGCTTCATTTTTTGAGATATCACATCCTGGTTTGTTTTAAAAGAGACGATTTTCCACAACTATTAACATCTTGAGAAACTTCAGGCTCTCCTGTTGGGTATCCAAAACTTTTTGAAAATGAAAATAATTAACATATTTGAGAAATTGATTTAACGTCTTTCAAAGTCAAAGTTGAAGAATTAGCAGTAAAAAGATATTAGGATTCAATACAGTATGAATTTTCAGACCCAGCTGCTATAAACTGACCTTATCTTTTAGGTCTTTTGTAATGCAAAACATGGCAGAAGGAAACAGATGAAATTATTGGAGGAAAAAAAAATCTTAGAATTTTCTCATTTAAAAGGAGAAGAATTGGTGATACATCATAAGGCTGTGTAGGTTGATGTCATAGAGCAGGGTCTGCAATCTAAAAATTGTTGTTATGGCCAGGTTGTAGAAGTGCACGTATCATATCTTATATACACTAATTGTGTTAACGAAGAGAAAAATGGTAACCACCATAGGTAAATAAAAAAAAGAAGAAGAATAAAAAGTAATACTCCAGATACCTTTAGAATTCACATCCTAATTATTCCTGCATTTTCTGAAGTTTGATATCATCAAGATTTATATTTCTGAGGAGACATTTTTTCAGAAGTTGTGACATTCCTTTGCAGCAAACAAAGATAATTGCTATCTCTTGTTTATCCTGTGTCCTCTCAGCCTCCAAATTTTGCGTAATTGTTATCATATGACTCACTGTTGAAGCCAAAACATGTACTTCCTAAATTTAGTTCGGCTGGAGAATCCAGCTGGGAGTAGTGATAGACACACAGTTCTGTTCATGCTGCTCTCACGTCTTCTTAGTCCTTTTATTAAACTCCCTGAGTACAGTACATTAGCCTTTGCACAGAAGCCTGTGCAACTTACTTGCAAGCCTCCGCCTTTTTGGTTTTCCCTCACAATATCTCATGAAAAACTGTTTTTTTTTCCTGCTCAACCTCATATTTGTCCCTTATGCTGGCAAGAATCGTGGCCATAAGAGATTCTGGGGTTTTTTTGGTCAATGAGAAAAGGGAATCATAAGAAAAGAGAGAAAGGAAAACTCAGTGATGACATTCCCATCTTTCTGCTCCTTCAAATGCATAAAATAAAACCATGAGAATGTACATTAAAAGGAATATTAAATGTGCACTCACATACATATAGGTGACTGTGAAATCAATAAGCTATTACTCTTACTGTAGTTGTAGGTTATTCTTTAGAAGTAATTAATAATGTGTTAAAAAATGCCATCCCTGTGAGAGATGAGGCTTTTTCCTACTCCCAGAGTGAAAGCCACACTGCCCAGTTTTGCAGAGCATGTTCTCAGGACATGTCAGTGTGATACTATAATTAAATCAACACATGGCATGGCTGGGAGGGCTATATAGAGAGATGAAGGTCTCAGCTGTGCTCCCTAACTGAGAAAAGGTAAGTGGGGGTGACAGCTGTAGCAGCAGTAGGTTTCACAAACCCCTTTAAGCAATTCAGGAGGGAAATAAGGGCTCTTTTATAGACAACTTGTTTCTGGTGTTGAGTTTGAGGGGGTTTTTTTTCTTCTTTTTTTTTTTTTTTTTTCAGAAAAGCTCTGTACAGTGTCTCACGAGCACCCCATGAAGAGACAGCTGCTGTTGCTGTTACGATTACTTTTTGTTGTTGTCATTATTGCTGTTCTTAATTTGGTTCTTATTGAACAGAACTGACAGTTTGATTTCACTTGCCTTTTAAATGAAAAGCTTGTCCAATCTATCCCATCGGAGATAGAGTTTAATGAATCTGAAGATCTGGAATTCCCCGGTCTTTACTGTCATGAGTATTTCATGTCTGATTTGTAAAAGTAGGCTCTAAAGAAAGCAGAATAAACAAAGACAATGGTGTATGAATTTGGAGACTCATCTGATTCATTTTCACTCTGACGAAGACTGTGGCCGTAGAGACCTGTCCTCTCTACGGAACAGGCAATCACATTAATGAAAATAAGCAAAAGGGAAATATCACATTCTTATGGGAACCGATCACAAAATTTTCACTGATTTGAGTGGGAGCATGATCTTCTTCTGTCAGCCAAGGGTACTATTTGGGATACAGGCATAAATTGAAGTAAGAGAGTTTCAAACAGGGTAGAAAGAGAACCTATTTCCCCGTGAGGACAGTGAGGCAGTGGAGCAGGTCACCCTGAGAGGCTGCACTGTCTCTGTCCCGGGAGGGTCTCAAGGTCCAAGCCCTGAGCAGCCTGGTCTGACCCCAGAGCTGGCCCTGCTTTGGGCAGGAGTTTGGACTAGAGACCTCCTGGGGTCCTTTCACAGCTTGAATGATTCTGTGATCATATTTCTCAATAGAAATATCACCAGAGCTTTTTCAGCAGACATAATTATTAATGAGTTTGCAGATATTCATAAGGACACAGGAATCATCTTACTAGCACTAGTTTCTCAGCATGAATTGGAAGTCTTAGTCTTTCTTCTTTTTCATCATTTTTCAGTAATTAACAGCTATGTTGGTTCTATTAGCTTGGAATCTAGTGGATTTTTTATAAATCACAGTAGTCTACCGTAGGTCTTTAGACTGGCAAAGTACATGATGGAGAGAGCATTCTAGATGCTCTAATTCTGGGAAAATTTGTCAGTCAACAGAAATTGCATGAAACAGTTAGAAATTGTCAGAACAGGGAAAGGTATTGACATTACCTAGATTAATTTGGTAAGATAGAGTCAGTTTGAAAACAGACTTTGAGATACAGCTACAAAGTAGCTGAGAAGAAAAGTATTATAATAAAGCATTAAAGACATTTTACTGGCTAATATTAATTTATTATTTATACTACAGAAACACCCACAAGCTACGATTGGTCCATCATACCTACTCACCTGTTCATACTCACATTTTTTTTTTCATTTGCTTTTATCATATTTAGGATGACACATGCAGTATGCTCTGGGAATTGGTTGCACAGACCGGGCACGCTCTTTGCCAGTGATACTAACTCCTAGCAGAGTCTGTAATTGGCTCTGCCTGTCAACAGTTCTTCATTCCCTCTTAGGAATTACTAGGTCTACTTTCTGTTGTGGCTCTCTCACCTACCACCTGTTGAAGGAGATCTTTACCTACCATCTGTAGCAGCCACTGCAATCTTCTCTGTGCTCCTCAGGCATGAAGTTTTGCTGTTGCTTGTAAAATGCCTTAGGACATCTTCACCCTGGCTGAACCTTTCACTGATAATTCCACATGGCATTGTTTAGTTCTTACTGAAGCCTTTTTACTACGCACCATGATATTGGCTTACATTTATCATTAAGAGCATTAGGAGCATTGCTTTTCCTGAGCACAGCGGTGGAAAATAAAATAATTTTCATATTCATCTTGTTGCTTCACTACCTTCGGATGCCTATATGGTGGTTTCAGGCAGAGAGGGAATTAAGGGCAGAAAAAGAGGAAAGCCCAATTTACAATTGTATTATTTGGAAAATCAGTATTTTATGAGACAAGTTTTATTCAAAAAATCACTTCATTGTTTCTAGATCAATGAGAATGCCTGTAATAAGATCAGACATGGGTTCAGGTCGTGGCAGAAATGGCATACTAGCTTTGGTCCAAGAGATAATTCAGTGACTGATGCACCGCAGAAGACGTAAGTAATAAATATGTGGATTCATACCATGCAAGTTAGAAACAGATAACACATTCCAGATCTGCATTTTCTAGCCAATTTAATTAGAGTCAGCTGCTCTTGGCTTTTTCTTTGGTCTCAGTTGGAGTCAGATACCCGTATCCCCTGATAAACCATAACTCATTAAAATCCTTTTTATCCTTAATATAGGCTCCACTTTGCTGGTGTTTGGGTTTGGGTTTGTTTTTTAGGAGGAGGACTGGTTTTTTTGTTTGTTTGGTTGGTTTTGGTTTTGTTTTTTTTTTCCCCTGAGGTTAACATAATGCCACACAACAATCCAACAGTTTTCATCCTTTGGAAAACAGCATAAATATCCACTATCTGTCCTTGTCATACCAATTGAGTACATCTTGTGCTCCAACATTTTTTGACAGTCAGTTGCTTTAATAAGCACAGTTTGTATAGACATATATGTGTGACTCTTGTCACTGATGAACTGGTCATCATTTCTCTTGCTGGAGGGATGGAGCTCTACTTGTCAAACCTGCTACGCCATTTGGTCCAAATAAAATTCAGCTATTAGGTCATTAGTACCATGGGGAAAAAAAACCAAACCAAACCAAAACAAAACCAAGTCAAAATAATAGCAATGTTAGCTCACCTAAACAATAGAAATAGTTGTGCTGAGAAAATCCAAAACAGCACAAATAAGCCTTGAGTCAATATGGCCACTGGGTGTCATTGTTTACTCCACCATGTAACATCCATGTCTGTAAACATGAAATGCGGCTGGATGTAGTCATGTTTGATCATTGTCTGAAATTGTTGATCTATTCATTAATTAGCTAAGAGTAAAGACATTTTTGCTTTAAAGAGAATAATTATGGATATATTAAAATGTCTTTTATCTTATTTTGTCTAGTCCAATGTTTCTTAGACTTTGGAATTTTGTTTTTATATATATGACCACTACTTATTTAAAAAAAAAAAAAAACAACAGCAAACAACTCTTTTTATAAATACATTTAAGTTATTGTGGAAAAGAATGACACTAGATCAATGCTACTTCAATTTATAGTTCACAGATCAGACACACTAAGATGCTGCTGATGGAAACTTTTATTCTCCTCATGGCATTTATCCTTCATTTGGAGACACTGACCAACAAAGGTTTATCTCTATTTTACAGTAGTACAGTTTATTTTTAAATAAGGTGAGTTACTATTGAATAGTATGGCTAGATTTGGAGATCAGCACTATGAAGTGAATTGTGCTTATTTTCATGTGAACCAATCATGAATAAAATACCACATGGTTAGCCTTTCAACCAGTAGTTGCTTTATGTAATGTCAAACATGATTTTACTAAGTCTTTGCTGAACTAGAATCATAGAATCATCTAATCGTTTAGCTTGGAAAAGACCTTTAAG
>NW_009227161.1:387-819 GCF_000690835.1 Fulmarus glacialis | reverse complement strand
CCGTCCCTGTCTTCCAGCTCAGGGGCTGAATACCCTGATGGTACTTCTTCTGGAAGTGGAACATCTATATACTTCCCTTGCAGCACACTAGGTTAAAGATAACATGATGTGAATTGCCTGTTGCTGTGATATGCTCTGTAATATCCTTGTGGAAAAGCCAGTGTATTTCTGGAATAGAGGCATACTGCAGAAATTCAGTACAAGTTTAATCCCTTGGTCTGCCACAGACTCTTAGCCTGCCCTTGAGCAAGGTAGTTGCTCTCTGTATAACTCAATTTCTTATGAGTACAATTGAAATAAGGACACTTCCCAATTGTCTTCGTATGCGAGGGTGAGCAGTGCATTAAAGACTGTAAAATACTTGTAGTCTTCAATGGTCAAGCCATATGAACCATTAAGATAGCTGTTAAAATACCTAAAAAATAATCTGGC
>NW_009227161.1:0-352 GCF_000690835.1 Fulmarus glacialis | reverse complement strand
ACTGCTGAGCCTGCCTGTGCCAGCATGCTGTACCTCCTTGTATGTCACTGTTAATCAACATTTCCTCTCCTGAAAGGATTTGTTGAAGGAGCACTGTTTTACTCCATCTCAGACAATGCACATTGGCTAAAATCTCTGGGAATGCTCATCACAGACAGTAAGCTTTGAGATGATGCTAATACCTCGTAAGGGACCCGCTAGCCTGAGGATCCTGCTGGTACTTGGGCGTTAACTGGTCAGGACTTCTGTACTGTCCTAGATCAACACACTTCATTGTAGTTCTCTGCGTACTGCATCTTGCATCAGATCTGTCCCGTTAAATCAGTGGAATTATTTAAATAAATTATTTTTA
>NW_009227160.1:421-14933 GCF_000690835.1 Fulmarus glacialis | reverse complement strand
CCCAGCTCCAGACCTGTGCCTGGAAAATGCCTGCCGCTGGTATTCCCTGCACCTCCTCTGTATTCCCCCCACCCTCCCAATATCCTTACTTAGCCCTCGTCCTACCTCTGATCTATGTCTGTGTTCCCCAAACACACAGACCCCTTTGTCCCCAGACCACTGGTCCCAGAAGAAGAATTAACTGCCCTCTCCTTCTCTGCTTCTTTCCCTTCTATTTTTTCTTTTCCACTTGAGCCATCTCCTCATTTCTCCTTCCCACCAGATCGCCCCAGTTCTTCTCCCACTTCTCTCTCTCTTCTGGGCTCCCTATCTCCTTAAGTTATTTTCCTCAATCATATTTTTATGCTTCGATGGACATCTCTTTTCGGCTTGAAAGCCACAGTATACTCAAGATAGACCTAAACACGTTACTTCTAAATACCATCCCCCAGCAAGCAGCCCAGATGATGGGCTGTATACCAGAGACAGTCTGGTTTAGCTAAGCAGCAGCAATAGCTGAAATAATAAAAATAAATCTGCCTTTGAAGCAAGCTAAGTCAATAGATGCTAACTCACCAAATCTAATAATTACATGCTTCCTCCTGTGAAACTTGGAATAAAAGGGTCTATTTCCAAGACACTGTATTTAAGCAAATCAACAAACAGAAAAAGAATGCATGTTTATGTGGGTGCACGCATATAATATAAATATATTATTCAATATTTTTTGGTCCAAATAGCAGCACTTTTGGAGAAGCTGCAAAAATTTAATGCAGATGTGTCTACATTAAAATTGCTGACATTTTTATAGAACACCACACATAAAGTATAAATTACATTTACCAGGAATCCAGTGCTTAGGCATTTCCACTTTGCTTACTTTGGGAGTTTAATCAAATGAATGCTATCAAACTCTAACACCAAAAGTCAACCATTTTAAGAAGTAATGGGGGCTTAAAGTAGTATGATGAATTAATTTCTAGTTAGCTCATGCTTCTCTGTATATTAATTTTAAGTCTTGAATTTACTCCAAATGCCTATTAAAAAAAAAAAATTCAAAGGGGGATACATTTTTACTGTGCAGATGTCTGATAATAATGAATTCTCATTTATTACAGCACTAAATATGTGATTCTCTCTGCTTTGCAGTTCAAGAGCACCCTGAAAAATGCAAGTGTTCAGAGAGGACATAAAAATGAGCCAGCTGCATAAGATGCCACGCTGCAGCACTGTGTACAAAGGCTCCAACACCTTCAACCCATATGAAAATGGTGACAAGCCCAGATGTTATAGTCCAAGTTCTTCCAGTTCTAGAAGGATGGGCTAAGAGTTACAATGGTGAGTGCAGCACCCCAAGGTCCCAACTATTATTAGAGCAGCTGGTTGGCAGGTACAACCTCTCCCTCCCCTCATTATGTTTTAAACCAATCTTTCCCACAGCTCAGGGAACTTAACATGAGCTCTGCTGCGTGATTTCTTTCATGGAAGACTTTCCTCTTAGTTTCAGGCTTCAAGCCATGTCTATAGGGAACAGCATTTTAACTTCCATAAAGCACCTTTCTGTAGAGATGTGGTACACAAAAAGAGGAAAAAGACCAAAATAATCTATTTTCACTGTGTATGAAGTTTAGTCAATCATGTCAATACTTCCCATCTTGTTATATTTTAGCAAAGACTGAACAGATTCTTTGACTACAGTTAAATGGATGCAAACTTGCCATTACTACTTGAAATCTGTCCTCACCTGAACACATGTGCTCCGCTGGCTAATTACTAAACAGCACAAAACCCCAGTGGGAAAGTGCCCACTGCCCTGCTGACTCTCCTTGTGTGTACATGTGTTAAAGTTATGCACAAAGCGCAGTACCCGCAAAAAATTATACGCAGCCTACAAAAGAACCACAGAAGCTATAAGACAGGAAAAGAAGAAGGATGCCGTGACAGGTTTTTTAGAAGGACTATATGTGGCCACTTTATTGTAATGTCTCTAAAATATATATAGCCATGGCTGTTGATATAAGCCCACTCATGAAAATGTTACGTAAAATGACTCTTGAGAGGTTGCTAAAAGCAGTAACTTCCCTTAAAAACAAACAAACTGACTCACTTTCACATGGCACGTCTCTGGTAAAACAGAGACGCTGCTACGTGATGGATAAGTACTGCGAATCCTGGAGACAGCTGCAGACCCAGCCCCAGAGCTGCGCTGTGCGGGCACACTGGCAGCGCCCGAAGTGCCCTGCGGTACCACCAACACAGGCGGGTCACGAGCACGGCAGCGCTGCCCTACCTGTCACCGAGCCCCTACGTGTCCAGGGAGCCCTTGCTAGAAATTCTGTGAAGATACGATTTATCACACGGTGCTGGATGTCCTCCTTACAAACTATTCTTGAAATAGGAAAAAAAAATCCACATAACCTATTATTACTTTTATGTCTTAAAATTGTGGCAGCTTGTCCAGACATGCCAGACCACGTAGCAAGAGAGCAATTGTAGGTTACGAGTCCATGACATAATAACCCATTAAGAGCATCTGGATGCATAGCCTGCAGTCACCATCATTTGTCCGTGGTATTCTTCTACTTTCTTCTTCGTAATCATATTCAATGCCTGCCAGAGTGCGCAGTAGCATTTAAGTCACTGAAATTACTTTACTAGAATGTACCTCTTGGAATTGCTTTAAGGATTATTTAATGTTTGTACAATACTTTGAATGTATAAGTAATATTATTGCTTTAATACCTTTCTTTCTCCTGGGGGATTCCATTGTTACAGTGAATTTTCAAAGAATTATTGCTAAAATTGCCTGGCAGACTGGTTTCTCCCATCTTTCTAGCAGGCCAGCAAGTCAGGAATACACTAATAACCAATGTATACTATCTGGGATAACAGTCCTAAGTAAACCCTGCACAAAGGACTCTATGAATAACATTATAATAATTTCTGATCATAGAAGTGCCTCCAACAGTAGCTGCAGGGAAGCACAAGATGGATTCCCTTTGTAAGCTACACAAAATAATAGCAGGTTTTTGTTGCTGCTTCAGTCAAGCCAACATACATTACCTTCTCTCAGAAAGTATGAAAGCAGCAAATTACCCAAAATGTGCACGGTTTTGTGCATCCAACAATGCAGGTCACAAAATCAATAACATACAAAAACAATTGCTCAGAGATGAACAATGAAATACATTACGCGTAAGCTAAACAAGAATAATGCTCCCTTCAGGAAAGACACATCAAAATCACAAAAGACAGCTTGCTACACAGATTGCAGAAAAGAGAAGTGACAGTCAGAAAATACTGAATTTTGATTTGTGGAAACACAGACTCAAAGGGAGAAAAAAATAGAAAACATCCTTCTACAGTAAAAAAAACCAAAAAAGGCAGACTTCCTAAGTGTACTCTGATAGTAAAATTTCAGTTTTCAAAAGGGTCCAGAAGAAGAAAGTTCTGTAAGAAAATCTAAGGCCTAAGATAAAACCTGAAGTCTGTAACACAAGACTACAGTCTTCACACCTTTTCCTTTTTTCACCCGGCTAAACAAACAGCGGCACTCGCACAGGGCAGGGGCCATGCAGACCGCGTGGACGGAATGGTCCTTACGCTGCTTTACACTGATGGCGAATGCTGGCAAATCTGTAAGCAAAACTCAATTTCCCACTGAAATACCAACGGGGAACCCGAATAGGAACGAAGTGCCTAAACACTTGCATGGCTCCAGGACTGAATCATTTCAGCTCTTTTGGGGCAGGGGGAGTCGGGGGAGAGGAAGACAGAGAAAAAGAAATTACCTTCCATGAAAACTGTATTAGATACTGAATTACGAACCTGCATGACAAAAATCCACAAAGGTCCAAACTGGGTCCCATCACGGTGCAGGAGTAACAAATGTCTGCCTATCTCCGGAGCGGTTTAATGGTGGCTGGCGCATGGAGAAGCCCCTGCTTTGCTTCTCTTTCTCTTTGCACAATCCTCTTGCCTGGCATGCTGTCACAGAGTCAAATCCTAACGGTGGTCATTGGCAAATTCCCCAGTTCAGAAAGGAAATACGATGAAAACAGGCACAGAAATCAGGTCACTTGCTTTTCAGTTCCTTGGTCGTATCCAAGAGTCCTTAATTTCCAAATATTTCTGTGAGAGCATGAATATATTCTACTATTCTGAATTTATCACTGAAACCAACATCATTTGTAATTTCACAGACTTCAGTAACTCACAAAGCACTGCAACAGCTGAATGTATGTCTGAAATTTATCCAAACCATGCAGGATTTCCATTCCCTTCTGCTTCCTGAACTAATCTTAAGTCACAGTAAATATATCTAATGCTTTAAAAGCATTATTTTAAAACTTCACAGGCAAGATTTCAAAAGTGTACAACAAAGGCAGCCGTCTTGAGTTTTAGATATTTTGCTCGAGCCTGTACTTAGTGAGACTGAATGTCCAGGTGGTTCAGTACCTGTCCGCTGAAAAGTCTGGCTTCTTCTAAGTGTCTTAAAGGTGAGTTCATAAAAACTTCAAAGCAAATAACAATTATTTTCCAAAGCTGCTTAACATGACAATAGGATCATATTGCAAATCCAGTTCCAGAGGACCAAATTTTGACGCATCATGTCTCAGACATTCCACGCATTCAAGAAAAATCTATTTTATTCTGCATAAATCCAAGCTGCTGCTAAAATGGGTGCCTGCTCCTTCCCTCTTCTTGTCTCTGCTCACTCCTACCAGTTCTTTACAATGGGCCACCCTTCAGGCAGCCCTGTGACTAGCCGTATTGGGCAACTGATCCAGCTGAAGATGAAGCTTTTTTCTTGGGGTGGAGAGATCAAATTCATTTTCAGCCTGGTCATTTTGCGGACCCAGCTCATCGCGCAGATGCACAAACGCTACTGCCAGTATAAAGGAAATGGCAAGAACTGGCAGACTCTGGTGGGAAAGACAGCACGACCTCCAGTATGAGGAAGCTGCAGATTTATGGTCCGTTGAAATGACTGTGTAACCTTGCCTTTGGAGCAAAACGTGCTCCGTAACAACCTGCAGCAACCTTAGAACCAATAAATATGTTGGTCAATGCTTGACTGTTGCTACAGAATTAATGGCAGGTATTTCAGTGGTGTGGTTCTCCATCTGTTGGCCAGAGGAAGGAATAACACTGATGCTCACAAAACGGGAAGATGACACGCTGACATCTCACCATTTTGTGGTAAAATGCTTTACTTGGATAGATGAATATGTAGTTATAACACGCTGAGTCTTGTCTTTTTTTTTTTTTTTTTCTTTTTGCTAAAAAAACCCCTTCCTTTTAGGAACAGCATTAGTACATAAAATGCACAGAAACAAGTGTTTTTGAATGATACATTTCTTTCTCTGTGTAAAAATCACCTACTGATTTATTCTTTGTATTTGTGGTTTATGAAAATAAATCTCAAATATTTTGTATAGTTTCTGGAGATGAGATTAAACTTTAGTTGCTTTAAAAGCCAACAGTATCATCGCAAGTTTAGAAAACAGATGGAGTCAAGGGTTCCTTCTGTATCTGTTAGAAACATTAAGCCCTGATTTTACAACTAGATCACTTTGGGAATAAAGTTGCTCTCCTCATGTGAAACATCACTAGCTTGCTTGACTGCAAAGAGGTTTTTTTACAGAAACAGGAACTTCTATAAAATCCAAGTGTATATAGTTGACGGATCATAGTCAGAAAAGGGAATGTTTAGGAAACAAAATTTTTTGAATACTTGGAATTGGAAATTATATTCTCTGCAATGGATACAGTTATAAATTGAGCCCACTGTTATTTTAAGCTCTCTTCCAAAGCTGCTATACTATAGTTTATACTACAGTCCCTTACCACTGAGTCTTCACATATGTTACCAACGCTCACATATGTTACTAGTACAAGCTGGGGTCGTGACGGGTGACCTGCCACTGGCACCACCAGCGGATCTACACTGATGCTCAATTAAGAAATTACGGCATTCGCAGGTACAGTAAGGCAAAACCGAGGAGGCAGTGGGGTCTCACACAGCTCCATCAACAGTGCTCACCAGGCAAAAAACCTTGGGCTTGGGTATCTCCTAACCTATTACAGCGCATCACACAGCTGAGGAAAATGTGAACTCACACCATAGAGGGCTGCACCCTGCGCAGTATTCCAGCTGTGAAGCGGTTCACAGCCGCACAACATCTGCACAAAGGAAATGGAGATCTGTACATCACCTAATTGACACCTTTAGGCATCCAGTTCCTGCAGGTAGAGTGAGAAAATGCGTTCTGAGATCATTAGCAAGTATCCCACGAGTATTTCAATTAATAAACACACTGAATCCATTAAATTAATAAATTAATAAATCAATTAATAAATTTATAATAAAATGAATTTCAAGTAACAAATAAGCAACAGCTACCAGTCTATTAATGGAGGATGATCCTTCTATTTCTGTAGAATGCAGAGGTCAAACTTCTTCCACATCCCTATGACTATGCCATGAAAATTCATTAGAATTACTTTATGTGTATAAGCATGATGTAAGAGAACATCCCTTAAAACAGGGAATAACGAGGCATGCTCTAAGTGCAGTTTAGCAGACACTTAATCTTTGTGGAATTCCCTGCTGAGCTGCACTAACCTCAACACTGCTAATTAACAACCAAATTGGAAAGGATTCCTCATTTAAAGCAGAGCTATCTCTAGCAAATAAAAAACATCAGGCAGGAAAATGTATCTATGGAGAGATGACCTTCATGAGGAAACCTGTATTACAAACACATAAGTCACCTGTGAGGAAGCAAAGGTTAGGAACACCTGCTTCTGTATTTTGCTAGATTACTGAGTCCCTGCATTATAAGTTACTGTAGAAAAGTTTCTTTGCTCATCCAGTTAATGACACTTTCATTTTTACAGTATCAAGCTTTGGAAAAAAAATACCTTGCAAAACTTGAGACTATTCTGACATTAGAAGAATTTTTAAGGTTGTGGCACAAAAAGACATCACCCCTTTTCTTGATTTTAATGACTAATATTCCGTCTGAAATCACATTACTATGTGAAAAGACATGAAGGCATGGGTATTCTTATGGCCTGAGAATTATCTCTAAGAGTTCTGTCTACTATTGATTTTTTGGTTCCTTCACTTTTAAATACTGACTTTAGGATATTGAATCTTCCAAAGCTGAAGCAGTAAAAGATCTGGACGCAGCTTCTTTGACACTGAAACAGGGCTTTAACCTAGGAAGACCTCTAATCTATCAATTTTGTCTGAAAGCTTTTAATTTAAATGGTGAAAAAAAACAAAAAGAGGAAAAAAATTATAAATATTACAAATGCCTCACTTCCAGCTTTAGCTCCAAGTAACAAATGGTTAAACACTGCCTATCTTCTGCTTCTAATTAACTAATGCAACCTGCAGTGACAAGGAGGAGAAAAATAGTTGTATTAAAAACCATATAGTATAAGGAGACAGACTACTTTGGGGCTCTCAAACCTGTCTTCAGACCTGAAAGAGAATCGGCAAACACAAAACTAAGTACAGGTTAGGAACACTCACTCTCAGTCTAATTTATGATTTACGTAGTTCAGTTAAGCCCCGTTAAATTGTCTCCAAGCTGCACTTAGCCTGCAGTCTTCTGTTTCTGTTTTGGAACTGAGGAAGGGCTTATGTACCCCAGAAGTTGACTGTTCTTCAGATACAAAAGTTGCTATAAAAAGAAGATATTACGTCTCTGTACAAGACTTCTTTTTCCTTATAGCCTTAACTATTAGAGCCATAAAGTTGTCATTATTACAGGATGGATACAATTATATTTTTTATGTTTATGACTGCATCACATCGGAGGTCTGGTGCTCACTGTGGTACTGCAAAGTGTGCCTAGTGATTCAGCTTGAATCTCTGCCATGCTGGATATAAGCCATTTGGAAAATACAATCCAAGAGGAGAAATTTCTTAGTCAAGTTATCAGAGCAGGTCTGAGTTAAAAAAACCCCAAACAACTAGATCTGAAAACATGCATTTGGCATGTAATTGTTGCATACAGAAAAACTTCCATGGAGCTTTTCTGAAAAACGGTCACAGCAAATAAAAACTAGTACTTTTGAAAAAATACCACAGCCAAATCTTCATCTAAGTCAGAAATACCTTAAATCAAGATATTTTAAAACAGTTTAGATTAGCCTTTATGAACATGGAAAAAAATCCAACCTGTCCAAAGCTGCCTGTGAAATGACAACATAAAGTTGTATAATTGTAATAATTATTGAAATCCTATAATTATACATTTTCAAAACAGGCAGACTAGTGCGTCTTTCACACATTTTAATCAACATAGAACACACAGAATCTACTTTAGCATACAGTGTTGTCACAATTTATTTTCTGTCTTTACAAACTATACAAGTTCTAGCATCCACATTTTCCTCAATGTAGTAATTTTCAAAATTACTGTCTAAATTACTTTTGCTTCCAATTTAGCTAAAAGATATAGAGAACTTTTTTTTCCCATTTGGGTTAATTGGTAGAGAAACCAATGGAAAGATGAACAGGGAGAAAATTGTTTTTATAGCACAGCCTGTGAATCAGAGAGGCTTCAAACTGGCAATTCAAAAGGCTTCGAGCCCACTGCCAGAGGCACTACAGCCGGGTATGGATGCTGTCCTGCTCGGGGCCCTGCAGGACGCCTGCAAGGCTTGGGGACCTCGTCTTTCCTGGAACACTGCAAGAAAGAGTCCTACCAGCCGATGGCTTCTGCACTAAGAAATCTGTCTTCAAAGATGAAGTCTGGCGCAGAAATAATTGGTTGTTTCACAAACTCACAGTTGGTCTTTGTTTCAAAGTAAACTGAGAACATGCCGGGATGACCAAACTTTGTGTGTTTAATATCCTGATGGTAATGCCATGCTCAGCCCCCAAAAAGAACTGTTCTAGTTGAATGGCAGGTTTCAAAAATGGAGTTATATATAAAACATGAAAGGAAAGAAAAGCCACATCATCCCGTTTTCTGCATATTAGGAAATGATTCAAGTAAGAATGTGAATAAATATGTGTTACAGAACTGCTTAAATACATAATTACCGATACGTATAACCGTTTTAAACAGGAACAATTATTAGTGTTTGGTACAAACCAAGTGCCCATCAATATTTTTGAACAATTAGTTATCAGCAAGAGTGAACCCTGCTTTGATTGTGCTCAGTTATTTAAATCAAGATCTGCTCATTGCTTTAACCCCCCCCAACATTAAAATTGACAACCAAGGGTTGCTATTGTAATATTATATACTTATTTTATACAGCTCATTCTGAAAAGGACTGCATTGATGATCAAAATAAAAGATAGCTTTTGGTTTTGAGAGACTAGACCAATACTCAGAAAGTTTTGGTGCAATTTCAAGTGTAGCCACAAACTGCTCCTATGATTTGAAAAAAAAGAAATTCAGTGCTTTTGTGGGTTTTTTTTTCCCCTACGCCAAATGTGGCTGTAATTCCCACTTCTCAAAAAATTAATGTCTGAAGTTCTAAAACATTCTCATGATAAGGAGTACAATGAAACCAAACAAACTCGGGTCATGCACCTTTATATTCACCTTGGGGGTTGTACAGAAATCTGTGGAAGATCAAGGGGAAAATAATAGCTTGCCTGGCAGATTCAAAACGTTACTGTAGCTGTGCTTGTTTTCGTTTGCTTGTCTCTAAGAGATTATGTTTATTAAAAACAAACTTGCTTTCCATCCACCAGGAATTAACAGATGCCAGGGTTAACATCTTCAGACGACAGTAGCTCCTTTTGCAAGGCTTTGTGCAGCAGGGCGAAGGACACACTGGTTCGTTACGGAGGGTTACATCCTTCCGCAGGATGCTGCCTTGTCCCCTGTGCTCCCTTTCCTAAAAACTCCAGCGGAGAGCAGAGCAGGAGGCTGATCAGGAAGCAGGAGCACGGCAGGACCGGGGACACGCTGTGTGCCGAAATACGCATCAACTCGGACACAGTGACGGGGCTTGTGTTTCCACTGGACTGGCAGCAAGGAGAGGCCAGGCAAGAACCGTTTCTGCTCAAGTCCTCCTAACTTCCCAAGAAGATCTGACGTGGTGAGTCCCAAACACTGACAAAATGGGAACAATAGGAGTTTTTTTAAAGAGAGAAGGAGCAACAGTGCAGAAATGAGTGTATTTTTGACTAAAGCATGTTGCTATTTGGGGCAAAGGGGCCCGAGAGAAAGACGAGATTGAGGAATAAGGAAGAGGAAGAAAGTATATAGGAGAAAAATCCAGAAACAGAATTGGAGATGTTTGCTGGGACTGACCAAGATAGGGTCTGTGAGCGGCAGCAGCAGCAGTTCCTTCATCATGCCCGCGATTTACAGAACGGCTCCTGCATTTCCCTCAAACAAGGACCAGTACTTTGTTAAGTGTAAAAAATAATATTTGGACTGGGCCATTAATCACTGCTATAGCAATTAATCACTGTTAAAGGGCCTTTTTATCTCTAATAATCTTCTTCCTGAAAGGGTGTCACGCAAACCTAGCTGTGCATACAGCTACCTAATGAAAACTGATGTATAAACCAAACATTCAGCCCTGGACATGAATTAACTTTCTGGACAGAAATTGAATTGTCAAAGGCATAAGTAAACCTCTGCTGCTTTGTTAAGCCAAAACGTTACTGATTTTTAATTAACTTTGTTTTTATTCCTGTGTGAGGAATTTGAGGTAGGTAGTGAAAGAGAAAGGCGCTGAAAGACACAAGTTTGGAATCCAGCATCCCATTTTAGTCTGTTTGAACAAGACTTTTTCTGGCACAGGAAAACTGAGTATTGTTGCTACTGAAAAATAAACCAAGCAATCTCTTACATATCTGTCAGTCCAAAACAAAGATCACTTTTATTATAGAGCAGCATCCACAAGTGGAAAGATTCTATTTCTGCAACAGCTACTCATTAATGAATAGCTAAACCGTGTTAACCTCAGCCAGGTTCTCCCATATATAATGATCAAACACACTTTTATTAGCTAAGCCTGCAGCAAGGGATCAAAAGGTTTGATGGTGTATTGATTAAAAACTGCAAGATACCAAGCTTTTTCTTCCCCCCCTCCCTCGCTTGTATACCTGTTCAATAATAAGATTAGTGTTATGCCAAACACTAATCTAAGAACGTATGTAAAGGTAGAAACTACGTTTCTCATTTCAAGAAGAGAATAAATTCTACTGTAGTCTTTCTCACTCATTTTCGTAATATGACTTGAGTAACAAAGGTGTGACAGATCAGATGCCGGTATCCCTATAGCCATATGGAAACTATTTCCTGGACACAGTCACCTGAACCCCACCATGTTTAAACATGGATAACATCCTCTCCAGGAGGGGGGTCTGCATAAAGGGGAGCAAACCAGATGCCTTCCAGGGAGTTACATTTCCTCCTTACCAGTTGAAAGACAAGGGGATTTTGCATTACTAAAATATTCTGGTGTATGAAGTTGCTTTTCATTCCACTTAGGTTTGATCAATATGGAAAGTTTCAGCCCAAGAGGCAAGTGGATGCTGGTTTTAAAATGGATGACAACATTGGAAATTCCTGCAAACACTAGTTGCCACTTTGACGCAACCTTCTGCGGGTAAGAAGTGGAGTTGGGAAACAGCAGCTGGTTCTTGAGGAGAAATTAACCCAAACCATGCAAACTAACAACATACCAAAGATCCCAAAGCCATATTTGGTGTGCATTTAAACCAGTATTGCTGCCCAAATGTAACTTCTTTCCAATTTTGAGCACCTTCCCCAACTGTTTTCCTCCACCACTATATCACTCTCTGCTCCATGCAATGCAAACATTTGAGTTCACAGATAATCTGAACATCCTGGATGAGGGAACCAGCCCTGGTGAAATTTTACCCAGCAAAAAACCTGAAGTAATTTTTTCAGCCTCATTAATCCCATTGATGCAGTTCACTGTGACAGCACAAGACTTTTGCCGCTGACGAGTGAGGTGCTGTAAGGAGATGGTACTGTGTAGCTAGGATGGGAAAGCAGAGACAACTACTTTGTGCGGCAGCAGCCTCAGCCTGCGTACACACCCAGACCTCCCCGGTCATCACATCAGCTGGACAAAACGACAATCTGGTCACGGCGCCTGAGGATACAACTCAGTTCTCTGCCTAGGAGCTCCCACAGTGACTGTAGGTACTGCAGAACACATCAACAGTGGTAATAAAAAGCATAAAAGAGAGATACACCCATAACAAGAACAGATCCAAACATCACAAACAGGTATTATGATACCATAACAAGCAGTTTTTACCCTGTCTTTAATGAGATATAGCACTGTGGATGCTGGTAGATTAGTCTCAATTGCATTAGCGTACACAGCTTCAAAAACAGAGCTGCCAGGATAGGTGTAGCGAAACAAAACCAGGAACAGAATGCAGTGAAACCATTTTCAGTAAAGTTTTGGAGGTTTCACTTGTACAAATAAGGTCAAATAAAAAAATAAATAAAGCTTCATTTAAAAGAAAATAAAGAAGCTGGGCTGGTTTAGAAAGAAAACATGACAGAAGGACATGCTTAACTTACAGTGCACAGCCACTGAGCAAAAAATGGAAAGCATTATTGCAAAAAGAGCATATTAAACACTAGAGCATTTGGCTTATTCCGATCATCACTTCAAGAGATAGCTAATATTTTCCATTTTTTCTATTTAATCGGATCAGTAAACATATCTGCATTTCACTTGCCATAAACGGCATTATTTGTGAATAAGAATGCATGCAAAAATTTCATAATAATTTTAAAAATATTTCTTTATTCTTTAGGAACATTTAGTGACCATTTTGCTCTAAGCTGGGCTATGTAAAACTTTAAAAATCTTTATAATGGCACTGCAGGAAACAGATTTCTGGAAAACAGTAAAAAGAGTCTAGGCAATTCTTCCAGCTACACAGACTGGTGCAGGCTACTATCAGCAGCATCACAAACTGCCCTTCCTAACACCACCATTCCTGGTACCTGGTCCAAATGTTAATTTCTTGGCTTATATCTGCACTGCTTCAAAATTGCCCTTGGGCCCTGGTATGCCCAGGACATTTGTGGGGTGGGAGTTAATTCCTCTTAGGTTATGCCCTAAAAACCTCGTCCCCACACACAAAAAGGAGCAGAGGGGGTCGGGGAGGGGGGGGACCCAAATGACCCAGCCAGAGAAACAGAGCCTCTGCCGCAGCCCCTGCTGGGGCTGTCACTGCAGAGCCACCACCCCGAGGTCTGGGGGTGACACTTGTCACAGCAAGTCACTGCAACCGTACAGACTGATGGGGCTACTGCCTAGGGGGCACGAGACACATCACGGGATGCAGGGAAGAGCCTTTGGGGATAGCACAGGGTGGGACAGTCAGGGGAGGAATGACAGTGGAGAAGGGAGGGATCCAGGTGGTCTGGGGACGAACTGTCCGATCGGCACAGTCTGTCCTGAATTCTCATTAAACTCCATTTCTAAATACTTTCTCTCTATTCTGTGTGCACCAGTGTACATGGAAGTCGAAGCGCCAGCAGGATGAGGCCGTTGGTGCTGTTTGCTCCTGGACACCTCCTGCAACCAGGATGGCTGCCAGGGCTGCCACATGAATGCAGATACAGGGCGGGTGTGTGTCTGTGTGTGCAGCAGCAAAACAATAGTGTGAAGGCCTTTGAGACAGGGTGACCCAGTCAACAAACCCAGGATACAAACAGACTAGCAAAATCTCTCAATCTCCAGGTTTCAAGTCAGGGGAACTAGTAGTCAAGTACAGCAGCATCCAGGATCACATGCTAAGGCTTATGAAAACTCACTGAATTAAAACTTACAGTTGGAGCTTGTCGCATTCATTTGACAAGTTCCCAGTAGGCTCCCGAGATGTTTACATGTATTTTGCTGCAGCCTGAAAGAAGAAAAATAGTGAAGAGGATTGCAAATGGATAAAGCATATAGCAGAACTGCACTACTGTCAACCCTAAACATAATAGCTTTATTTGTTAATTAATAAGCAAAACTATCGGTCTCAAGTGTTAAGAATATCATGACTGGGCATCCTCCAACTCTCCAATCCTTCCTTAAAAGGACTTGGGAACCAGGAGTCCATTCTGACCTTTTACAAAGGCCAAAAGGTTAAAGTCCTGTACCTCTAACAAAGTTTTCTCTGTAACACTGTATGATCCTAGTAATTAAGACGGGATAAAGTAATCCTGTCGCTTAAAACAGCACCAGGAGGGAGGTCCCACTCATGGCAAGAGCTGTGCCTCCTCGGTGCCTGCACCCGTTCCCCCCGGCCGCAGCCTGGGCTGGGAGCAGGGACCTCCTGAGCACCCCCGAGGGCCCAGCGCCTTGGGACACGCTGAACGCTGTCTGGTGCCACACAGACCACTTCTCCTGCACGCGGTGGGGTGACACGCAGACAGCAGTAGCTGTTGCCCCAGCCCCCATTGGTACGGTGTTAGTTTTTGTCAGTCATCACCGACGCAATGATGACTCCGGGGGCCAGGCTGCCTCAGAGCAGGCCTGAGGCGACGCAGAACTGCGC
>NW_009227160.1:0-353 GCF_000690835.1 Fulmarus glacialis | reverse complement strand
TGAGGTAGCCACTGTTGAAGCACTCGTGGCATCTCCTCTGGGTGACAGAACAACCACCGACGCCACGTAATGGCAGTGCGGATACAGGCAGAGGGGCAGCACCAGGGGCATATAGTGAGGAAGGGGAGAGACGAAGCCTCTTTGTCTAGGGTAATGATTTCTGTTTGTTCTTTATTACCGCCAACAACATTTTCCCCTCACGATCCCGCTTTCTGTGCCTCAGGCCCGGGAGCCCATCCCGCTCCTTTCTGAGCCCCTGTGCGTGAACCGGCGCCCTTCCCCGACGCCGGAAGGGCGGGGGGACTCTCCGCAAACGCGGAGGGGGTTTTGCAGGACCTCGGCGGTAGCAGGGG
>NW_009227159.1:0-4751 GCF_000690835.1 Fulmarus glacialis | reverse complement strand
GGATTTTGGGCACCGCGGGGGAAGTCGACCTTGCCTCCCTCCCGGGGTCGCTGATCAACAGTGCTTCAGGGCAGGCCAAACAAAGTGAAATGTGGGCAGGCCGCCTCAGAGCAAAAAGTGGAGGGACTCTGCAGCTCAGAACCACTTAAGACAAGGCTAATGTCATATCCCATCCTGGTTTTACTAAATTAGATTGATTTCCCCCCCCCGATAGATCTTATTCTTAGACATACTTCATTGCTATGTCCTTTCTTACGAACCTTTCTGCAGCGAGATTTGAAACAGCCAGATTCCAGCTTAGATCCTAGGATTCACTTGTGATTTCCAGTAAGGCTTCTTTAAGGTATTCCTGATTAACTTTATGGAGTCATAAACTTTTATTTTGTCTGAAATGCCATAGGAATTTTCTGATGAGTGTACCTTTCAAAAAGTTGTTATACTTTAGTGCCCTTTGCTTGTAACTTCCAAAACGACCTGTGTCCTGTAAAAAGAATTTTTCACAAAGCTTTGAATGTGTTTTCCAGCACTTGCTGGGGGTGTCCCTGATCCAAGCTCTGGTTTGGTGTGAATGCATGAGAAGTTGAAAGAGGAACTGATTGCTTTCTGCGGCTCGCCTCCATTTTTCTTCTTGTGCTAAGGGCCATAAAGCAGAAAAGTAATTGAAAATGGTAGCTTAAGACAGAGTGGTATACATGCTTGTGAGAGCTGGTTACTCTTCCTCCTTCTTTCCTCTTTGCTGTTAATGCATTTGGATAGAAAACGGAAGATTTTTGTTTCACTGAGGCAGGCTGGCTGACAGCTCCTCTTGGCGCTGTCGCTGGCAGCCTCTGCTGGCCCATGAGCTTCTGGACAGACTGCCTGTCCTGCAGCCACTGCAGCAGCTGACTGCTGGGTGACCAGCTTTCTTTATTTAGAGGGTTGGTACATCCATAAGTTGTAACACGATAAATGGTGAGCAGCTGAACGCTTTGGAGCATACAAACAACAACACAGAGGGGTTGGGTTTTATTGCATTTTGAGCTCTTTCCATAGAAAGCAAAAGGAATACTGTGGTTTTCCTTATTTGTGTGGTCCTGATGTAGAGCATGGCAAGTTGCAAAGAATGATTGAAGCAGACAATGTTTGTGCTGGTAACAAGGGTTGAAATGTTTCCTGTCATGGAAAACGTGAACAAGCCAATTCCACATCACCGTTCTTTTCTGAGACCTGTGAGTACTGTCAGTGTTGCTGCTATTTTAATTTATGAGCCGCTGCCCTGTGCAGTATCAACACCATTGCTATGCATGGTCAAATGGCGCCTTCCCAGGAGTGGCATGAAGGGAGTCGGAGGGCATGAGCCCTCCCAGTACTCCCTCCGCCTGTCTCCTGCTCTTCATGTTCTGCTGTATTGCACACCGCTCAACCCAAAGCAGGGGCCGGAGAGCACAGAGACCGAAGGTGGCAGCAGGAGGGGAGGGCATAAAGGAACTAAAGGGAGAGGAAATGCAGGAGCAGTAGGTAGAGAAGGCCAGGGCACCATCCTTGGTGCCAATAGTCTTTTTGTGGCTGTGGTCAGCACCCTGTGCTGAGGAAGGAGCAGGCCTTCAGAAGTATTCCCATCATCTTGAGCCAGCAAATACCCCTTGCAGTGGATGTCAATGGGTACAGAACCAGACAGCCAAGAGACTTGTTGGAGAGTTTCCTTTCCTTTTGCTTCCTTGGGAGCAGAAGCTTCTCCGTGCAGCCCTCAGCCACCAGGAGCTGCTCTTCCCTAGACGGGTGGGTCCTTAACATCAGCAGAGTTGCTCTGTCTCCACTCGGTTTGCCCCTTATTATCCAGTTTGCTCAGCAGTGATGCAGCCAAAAGCTTTCTACACGTTGGTACCTTTGAAAGTCTCCTGAAGTACATGGGCCAGATACTTGAGGAAGAGAAGCAGTGATTCAGTGCTGAGGCTGGCAGAGCCTGCCTGTACTTTATATTAGAGCTTGTTCCTCTGTGTGTGCGCGCACTCACGTATATCTCCTCTTCAGCACTTTATCTCTCTCTTCTCTTTAGTGCTTTATCTCACTTCTGCTCTTTAGCGCCCATTATCTCTTGTCAGCTATCTACATTACAGAGTGTAGGACACTATTTAGGAGTGCTGTGAATCAGCCTTGTCTGTCATCTCCAAGAGAGCTACGCATGTGTGGGTGATGCATGTTTCACGTGAGTGTGCTTCTCCTCCTAGGGTAGTGTAATATACACATAATCTTGCTGCTGGGTACTGTAGCACATCACATACTTTGGTCTTCCCTTCTCTGCTTGCGTTGTTTTTTGTAGACAACTGAAGGTAAGTAGCCTGGCTGCTGTCTGTCTGCAGTTCCACTGTCCTGATTCGCTTTCTCTATCGTTCATTAATGGGTGAATACCTTATGCAAGCACTATTGATTAGCTTCCTAACCGCCTGTCTGTAAATCGTTTTACATCTCTGGTTGTGAGTAATATCTGCATGCTTTGTTCATCTTCCACATAATGACCCTGGTCCTCCTCCTGTTTCTCAGCAGCATGGCTTCACTGCGCATAAGGAAATTATGCAGGGGTCAGGCTGGAGTGAGCAAGGAAGACTATGTCCCCAGGTGGCTTTATGCTCTTCATAAATACCTGAAGTAACCAGAGAAAGTGGCTGGTGTCCAGAATACGCAAATGCAAGTGTGTGACAAATGAACCAGTTGTCTGTTTTTTGGTGAATTAAGTAAAGCAGTTGTACTCAACCAGGCAGTGTGCTGGTGGAGGACTCTCCTGTGTTCCTGTGGCTACAGGAAACTTGTCTGTTAAAATGGGAGCCTGGTGGGCAGAGCCCAATCTGATTTTCGTCCCCAGTGCTGCATTATTGCTTGTGGACTGCTGCCTTCGGCCTGTGGTTTCAAAAGATGAATAGCTGGCAGGAAGATAGCAAGTATGTGCTACTTAAACATACATTGCCTAACGGCTGTCTTCCAAGTGCCCAGATGTATGGCTTGCTCTAGGACGCTGGGACCTCCCTCTCTGCTGCAGTAGACACTTCTATTATTAGCTCTGTGGCAGCTTTCCATATGCCAACACTCGTGACTGCAGGACTGTTTAATTTTCACTTCTCTGAAATATTTAATTTGTCAGCTGTTGGCTTCTATTCATTAAAGACCAAACATCAAAATCTTTACCTAGATTTTTGCTCTGTTAGGGCTGAAGCACGGATCCTGTCTAAACAGACCATTCTATCTATGCAGAATCAGAGGCAGGATAAAGTCTTAAATCCAGAAAGTCAGTCACTACAATGCTAATCAGTAGAAAACCCCCGTCTTCAGAGATGGGTGTCTAGTCTCCCTTCTTCTGTTAACTTCTATTCAGAGAAGTGAAAAATCAATTCTGTTAAAAGTACTGCCTGCTTGCGTTTCAGTGCCTGACTGTGAAGATGTGGTGCGCAGTTGCCAATGCCTGTCTGCAGGTGCTGGCACTTCTCTGGTGGCTGAGGCTAGTTGCTGCTGTGAGATAATCACCCAGCAATTCACTGCTGGGGGCCTCTCATTCATTATTGAATGCCAGAATAGATGTATATTGAATTACCTTGCTGGCAAATATCATCTCCAGCATCTCGTGTAGCTCTACAATATTCTCAGTTTTCCTACTTGCATAATATGAAATCTTCTTCAAAGAATCTAAAAAAAGTCAAAATATGTTCTTATATATTACTTATATAGCAGTACATGTTTCCAGAGAATAACATGTTGTACACTGGCTTTGAAGATAGCCTTCCCTGGCAGTCAGTAGCATTTAAACTCTTGTTTAAAATCAAGCCTACACTTGGATGTGCAGCAGAATGAAGCAGGATGTGCATGGTGCATTATCAAGCCAACCAACCAAAAAAAAAAAACCAAACCACCAACCAAAAAAGAGAGTGAGCAGCCTAACTTTGCTACTGCAATCTGTAGTTCTGGTCCTGTGGTGCACGACACTAGGAAGACCTTCTGTGTCCATGCAGGGCCTTACCGGAGTCACTTGCAGTAGCACATGAAGATGGGGGGGAGGAGAGAAAATCAACATACGCATTTGTAATTTTTCCCAGCTTGCAGAGATGCGAGTAAGTGCCAGCATTCCCCCTCATCTCTCCTCCTCTGTCCTGCTGTTACATACAGATTGCAGGTGTTAGATCTGCAAGCAGTGGTTGAGAAATTGGCCACACACACCCCCTGACCTTTAGTTTCTGTAAAATCCTCTGGGTGATGTAGTCTTCGGTGCTCATGGACATGATACAATTTTTATATATGTTCTCTCTAAATGTGGCAAGCAAAATTTGTTATTCCTTATTTTGCAAGAGAAGTAAAGCATGCCTTCTCATTTCCCAAACTGTGCTGAATTCCATGTAATCCTGGTAACAATTTACAAAAGAAAGGAAGAATATTACACAATGCTTAACTGGAAGGAAAGGCAATACTGTGGTTAATCAAACATTTTTGTCATTTACAAGTTTCAGAGAATTTCATGCTGCTGAATGATGTCAAGCAGGCAGCCGTGGAGCCCGAGATCCCTCCTTTGTAAGCACCACAGATATGTCACATGCAGCAGCCCTAGCAGGTGCTGACAGAATAATTACAGTGCTCGAATGTGTAATACTGCAGGCATTAATGGACTCCTGAAGCTGGTGAAAGGAGAGCTCCATCTACTGTTGTACAAAGAGAAGGCAAAAATAACTAGAATGGCCTTCTCCCCCCGAAAAGCTGCTGGATATCATGTACTACTCTTCCCCCGCACCCCC
>NW_009227158.1:0-1757 GCF_000690835.1 Fulmarus glacialis | reverse complement strand
CATGACTCTCTGGGTAGCGTTGAACTTAGCCGAGTCAGGAGTTGCCAGGTCGGAACCGTTGAAATTAGCCGAGTCAGGAGTCGCCAGGTCGGAATTGTAGGGGAGATTGGTGATGGTGAAGTTGATGGTGAAACGCTCGAGGGCTGCAGCCGTCGTTGTTGGATGGCTGGGAGCTGCAAGAAGCACAGATGGGGAGTGACAAGGTGCAAGAGGCAGGGTGTCAAGGCTGTGGGTGGACAAACGCAGAGGTCTCCTTCCATTTACACCTCTGGTTTTGCTCTGTTCTGACTGCTTTCATGTTGTTTTGCACTACCTGATGTTAATTCCAAATTTTTATTTGGTCCTTTCATAGTTTAAGAAATTATATAATTGCTTATATCTGAATTATATTTTAACAGTGTGGTTATACCTTAACACACATAGAGGGAGAATAATGTGTTAGTTTAAACTTGATCTTGTTAAAAAATACGTATGAATGTTTCTTTTAATACCCCGAGTTCAGTTGCGTAATTGAATTGGGTGGATAACACCGAGTTTCAGAAAGAGGGCACATCAGTAACTTAGTCTTTCCTTCCCTTTCAACTCTAGACATTTAGTTCGATGTGCAATATTCAGAAAGTGGCATTCAGTCCAAAACACAGAGGCTGCAATTTCGATGTGCAATATTCAGAAAGTGGCATTAAGTCCAAAACAAAGAGGCTGCAACCACTCCATGAAATAAAGGAAAGAGATCCATATTCTGCATAATACTGATTCTTCAGGGTATGAAATTAAGTTCCTTTCTCAAGGAAGGAGGGCAATATTAGAGAAAAACTTCAATTAATTTATTAAATAATGAACATATTTAAAAGAAAGAAAAGAGACGCAGTGATAGCGATGGAAACATACAGATTTCGCTGTAAAAATGTGAACTTCAGTGAACTATCAAATGACTTACTGTTTCTGGCAAACCACTAACATTAAGTATAGCTGCTATACACAGTACACTGTACTTCTACAATGAGAAAATGCAGTGAGTGATATCTGCATTGTCCCCATACCTGTATTGGTAAGAAGAGCAGCAGTGGATGTTCCAGCTGGGCTGGAAGTGAGGGGAGTGGTTGTTGCAGCAGCTGGGCTGGAGGTTTCTGCTCTGGTGGAGAGGAGTGTGGAGGTTGTCTCCAGAGCAGACGTTTGTGCTGGAGTGGAAGAGGGTGCAGCTGTAGTCTCAGGAGGAGACGTGGACTGGGCATTCGTGCTGGAGGTTTCCAGCGTGGTGGAGGTGGCCGCAGTGGTTTGCCTGTAAGTGTAGCAGTGGAGGTTGTCACCGGAGTAGAGGTGGGTGTAGCTGTGGTGAGATTTGGGGAAGTGTTCCTCAGAGCAGTGCTGAGAGCAAGAGCCGAGGTGGTGGCAGGAGGTGGGCTTGTCCCAGGAGCAGAGGAGGATGTTTCTGCAAGGACCGTGGTGGAGGAGGCTGTTGTCTCCGTAGCTGTGGTGGTGGTGACAAGAGCAGCAGTGGATGTTCCAGCTGGGCTGGAAGTGAGTGGAGTGGTTGTTGCAGCAGCTGGGCTGGAGGTTTCTGCTCTGGTGGAGAGGAGTGTGGAGGTTGTCTCCAGAGCAGACGTTTGTGCTGGAGTGGTAGAGGGTGCAGCTGTAGTCTCAGGAGGAGACGTGGACTGGGCATTCGTGCTGGAGGATTCCAGCGTGGTGGAGGTGGCTGCAGTGGTTGCCTCAAGGGTTGACGTACCAGTAAGCGTAGCAGTGGAGGTTCTCGCCCG
>NW_009227157.1:0-24440 GCF_000690835.1 Fulmarus glacialis | reverse complement strand
GATTCGCCCCCGGCCTCCTTTGCCCAGCTGCCCCGCGAGGAGCCGGGTGCGGAGGCGCGGCCCCCGCCTTGGTGCTGGCTTCTCCTCCCCTCTGGCTATCCCCTCTCCTGCAGAGGCCCCCAGCTGAGTGGAAACTAGTTTCAAAGGGGCGCCCGGGACTGGTTATTTCCCTAATTTAGGTTTCGTTAAGAATTAGCTTAGGTGTCATCTGACGCACAACATCACTATGAAATCTGGAGAAAACCCGTATTTTTAACCAGTTTCTGCAAATACCCACACCACTGAACTACAACAAAGAGGAAAAGACTTGCTGTTTTTTGCGAAATCGCAATGAAAACAGCAGTACCGATTGTCCTGCCAAAACTGAGGGAGATGCATCAAGAAATAAACAGCTAAATGATTACACTGTCACATTTGTAACATTTTTATTCTTCCGTTTATTCACCTAATAATCGTGGGGCTTATTTCCAAGATAAGAATTAGACGCTGTAGGAATATAATTTTTTTACCTTTCGTGTGTGTGATTGAAAGCTTATGTGTACATGGTATTCTCTGTAAGTGGGTCACGTAGGGAGAGTTGTGACGCTGCAGCAATAGTGTAGACTGAACCCGCAGTCGTCTCATAACCACAGCGAAGCTTCGGGTAGCTTGGGGCTCTAGCCCAATTGGGACATGCAAGGCATGCTGCAATTTTTAATGTGAAGTAGCAAGGCACGATGGGAACTTGGTTATGGTTGTACACTAAGTCATCTCAGCGTAGGTAGGGGCCGGGCCTGGGATGTGGGGAATTTTGCTGTTTATGCCTTGTTTTTTCTGGGAAGGGTCAGAGTTTTGCTGTGCCAGTGTTTGGTTTATGCCCCTGACCCCAAATAAACAGATGTACTCTTCTTTCCTTAGGATTAGGCAAAGGACTATCTTCGATATTTCTTTTTCATAAGGATGGCTTTTCTGAAGTTTCCCCTTTTTCCCTTTCTCCTTTTTTCCCATTTTCCTTTTTTTTCTTTTTGTGAGAGCAGAGAAACTGACAGTTTCTGTGGCATATTAAAGCTCTTTCTTCTAAGGAACTCTATTTTTAAAGTTGTTCTCTCTTTAAAACGTGACAGCTCGTCTATTTCTTTTTATTCCATCCTGATTACCTTGCTAGGCCTATTGAGTCAAGGATTTGTAATGTGACAAGACTAGTGCACTCTCTGCGTTGCTTCTCTTGACTGATTGCACTCAAGATCAGATTTACAGAAAATACCTATTTTTATTTTGCGAGGTTATTTTATTGATAGTAGCTTAATACCATTTCTTCCATGAATATATAATTTTCTATCTGTCCAAAATATTGCCATGACTTTCATAAAACCAAAACCAGCCAAGTCTCTGAATAAATAGGTAAAAATCAATTTGCAAGAACTAACTTTACAAACAGAATTAGGTGTATTTCAGAGTTATATTAATCGATCCATGTGAGGCTGACATAGACCCAAGCCAAGTAAAAGATGTAGATGTTTAGTTGTTTTCAGAGGTATAAAACCTAGTTTTAAGTGCCTAGGCTTTTTCTGTTGTAGTTGTAGAAGAGCAGTTCCCGGATTACTGAGATGTGAACAAAGAGCCACGTAGATTTGGGTGTTGAGAAGGACTAATAGTAGGGAAATGGCACCTGCTTCTCTTTGAGAGTTTAGGTTCCCAAACCGGAACTGAAAATTGCTTCTGTTTGCTTCAGTGCCAGAACCTGCTCCTGAGGTAAGCGTCAGCTGGAATATTTTGAAAGAACTGAGAGGACTTTCTGCCCTTCTTGAAATCTCGCAGAAAAATGAACTGCTGGAATTCTTCTTAGCCTTACGGTACCACAGAGCTTAGGGTGCTTGCCAGGGAATTTGAAGATATTCGGTGTGGTGCTCGCAACAGGACGCTCTGGTATTTCTCGTGTGGCAGAATAGTGCCTTCATCACAGAGCTGCCGGTTGGTACAGAACCATGTGGCATACCTTCCTTTGTGTGGCTGAAATCTTGGGCCCCTTGCTGGCCCACTGCTCAGAAGAAGAGCAAGCAGGAAGAAACACAGTATTTTCTCATCTGCTGGTTAGAATGCTCAAACCCTGAAATTATTTCAGGAAATGTTGGGGGATTTTTTTTTTCCCCCATCCACGGACAAATGCCTTGATGCCTTTTTGGATGGCAGATTTTGATTTAGGCACCTTTATCATTTTAGATAGTTTAGTTAAGTATTTTTTTAAATGGCTGCATCCTCTTCTGGTCTTCTTTCTGCAGCAGAAGTCTGTGGAGATGGGGTCTGTGCCCTAGTGGAGTACTTTTAAAGTCTGTATGGTCCTGCACAGGGGTAAGAATTTCTGTACATGAATTTGTTGGCTGGGTCTGGGTGCAAAAGCGCATTATGGGAAACCTTGTTTAGGAAGAAACTCATTCAGTGAAAGGGTAGGGTTTTTTTTTCCTTCTTCTTTGGAACAAGTACCAAAGCATAAATCTGTGGCCTTTTTAAGATTCGGTCTTGAAAACCCATGTGCCTGGGAAACGTCTTCAGTTTGTGTAGAACCTGAGCCTTTGTTTTCCAGCATATTGTGCCTCTGTAGGTGAAAAGACCTCGCCAATACAGAAGAGGCCATGCTGTTATGCAGAGTATGCAGCTGAAGGTCTGCTGGGCTGTCACTGCTGGTGGCAGTGTCTTTATGAATCTGTACCATCGTAAACACCACAGAGACTTGTTAGTTTTAGCGTCAGTAGCCTGGAATCTGGGCAGCAGTGAGAGCAGCAGTGAAGAGATGGCGTCAACAGGCTCGTTCTGGAAGCCGGGAAGTAATGGTGGCAGCCTCTGGGTCACATGGTTGAAGAGGATAGACAGAAGGACGATGAAGGAGAGCCTCACTCATAGAGACAGTGAGGAATTCGGGGAGAGGATAGGATAGAGAAAGTACATGAATGAATCATAAGAAGTAGGTATTTGTGGTGGAGTGGTGGTCAGGTGGGTGATGAAAGCAGGAAGCGGAGAAAACGAATGCCAGTTCTTCCAGTAGCTAGTGGTGAACTGGCACTTCAAGCTGGTTGGGTCGCAGCCAATCAGAGGCTAATATGTATGATAATACAATCCTCAAAAGCACAGGCAGAAACGTCTTGACTTTTCCCAGAGAGCTGGACAGCGAGTGCTAGCTTCTTATGTGTGTGTTGCCCAAGGAGAGAGGCAATTTATTTCTGCCAACCCTTAATCCCCCCTGCCTTCTCCAAAAAAATCTCTGAATTGCTGATACAATCTTTGCTACAAATTGATGAGTAGCATGGCTTTGTGTGAATGATGGGAGTGTGCTGTAGTTCTAAGCTGGAGAGATTAAATGAGTGACGAGGAGGTAATGAACATGCTATAGGTACAGGCACACAAGAATTTGGAGAAGAAGCAACAGGAAAGAAGAAACTAAACACTGAAGACAACACAGAAAAGATGGCAAGATGAATAGGAAAGTTGTTTGTAATAAACTGGCTAGGTGTATACTGAATAGATGGAAGTAAACCAATTTGGGTATGAATAATTATTGCTTAAATGACTGTATGAAACCTTGTTATTCTGTTCTTGTTTCTGTGGCGTGGCAGAAGTTGATTGCCATCAGTCAAGATATGTCTTATATCTGAGGCCGAGAAACGCTTTTCTTCTGTTCTTGATTCTGAAAAAAGCATCTGTGTGATGGGCTGTTCCTGTAAATAGTGGGTGCTTCTGACAGAAATGCTTGACAGTCAGAATAATTGTGAGGTGATTTATGTTCATCTGGACACCACAATAATTTGTTAGCGCAGCTGTCTTTAAAATACAGGGGCCTTCCAACTGAACATCACACAAATATGGGACCCCTTGGAAAATTACTAGACTGCTGCCGCTTTTCCTCCAGTTCAATCTGGCTATATTTCTCCCTCAACTTGTAAAAATACATTTTCTCATGTGTAAATTAGGTGGTTAGCTGCGAAGAGTTGAGAAAAGTTGAGCTAGAAAAATGGTGAAGTCTAGAAAATACTTGCTACAGATTATGGTTGTAGGTTTGTGTTTTGGAGTAGTTGTTAATTTTTTCTTTTGTTTCACCCATGAAGACTTAATTAGCATAAATGTTAGTTGACGTTATGATGGAAAGGTTATGGAAAGGTTATGATTCTTATGGAAACCTTGGGCAGAATCTTAATGTTTTCTCTAGGTCTTTTGTGAAAGTATGACCAGAATGGGGAGATTTCTGCCTGTCACTGTGAAAAATGTTTGGAGGAAGAAGAATCACAACTTCCACTTGTACAGAAACACGAGCAGAAACGTGCAGCAACGTTCTGTTGCCTTTTGCTGGTTCTGCACTTAAGAAACTCTTAAGTGCAAGAAAGCAGTATAAGTTTATGTTAGATCGCATTTTACTCAACTAGGTCTGCCTGATCCTGATTATAATGCACATATATAAGCAGCAAAATTTAGATTGCAGTTTCAGATTTTATTAAGTATTTTAACTTTCTGGTCTTGTTTGGTTCTTTTGTTAAGAAGATTGAAATCTTAAGTTGTTCTTATACATTGAAGAAAGGTTGACATTCTGTTCAAAGAAATTTGGCAGAATATGACATTTGGTAATTTTTGAGAACTGGTAATATTTTTTAATACAAAAGCAAATAGGTACTTTGTCGTGGGGCAGGAGTTTTTAAAATATTCGCACATCTGGGTTTTGAAAACATGTGGTGTTATGCTCTGGAAGCAGTTTACATTGATTATTTCAATTCCTGAAGTGACATAAGAGTAACTTCCTCCTGACTGCCCAAGTATGAACACAGGGGACATCAAAAGCGGCGTGCATTTCAGATTATTAGCTGTCTAACTTACCTTATCAAGCTTTATTGATTTGACAATGCTGTATTCCCCACCATCCAAAAAAGACTTGAGTGTGAACTTGTCTAGGCTTTGTCTTAATTTTTTTTTCTTTGTAAGATTATAAGGAAATCATATTTTCGTATCCCGTTATCAGCTGCTTCTGTATTTGTGGAGCTGTGGGGTTTTGAGAAAGGGACCTGGAGTATTGGAGCTCACACTCCTCTTATTCAGACCCTGGGTGTTTGGTGTTCTAGAGTAGTATTTCTGGAATCCCAAACAGAGGTACCCTGCGTGAAATGTAGTCCATCTTAAAGTCAAGAGGTGTTATCTGTTAACTTGTATGAGCCCAAAATTTCTGCTTTTCAGTGCACAGGCAGAGGCAACCTTCATAGCATAATATGAGTTAAATAACCTTTCTTCTTTACCTTCCACAGACGCTGTGACTGATGAGAGTTAAAGGCCATGGATGAAGATGGGCTTGAATTGCAGCCACATGAGCCAAATGCATTTTTTGATCCAACAGGTCTGTCAGGAGATAATGTGTAGATAAGAGTGTTCACATTAGATGCTATTGACTGTTGCTTATTTTGTCTTTGCTTAAAAAGTGCTATGCTGCATCAATGCTTTTGTGTAGAGTAGTCACTTTCGATTTTCAGTTGTTTTTATTACTCAGAGCAATATGAATGAGCTACTGTTCTGTCAAGTAATAGTTGTTTGGATATTGGGGGAGAGTCTGAAAATTGGTAACCTTTTCCAGGAGAGAAAATGTTGTTCATCGTAGTTATGTTAGCACCTACTGAGGACTTGCTTTATCAGCGCCCCATATATCTGCCTAATCTTAATTGCTTACAGGCTACTATGCCTGTTTTACTGAATTGCAGCATAGTGTAAAAGTTGAAGTAAAACAGAAGTAATTTCAATTATTAAACACTTCATCTGAGTTAGTTTTACAATTTAACTGCTATTTTAATTATGTTTTCCAGGAGCTGATGCAGGACATATGGATGGAGATCAGATTGTTGTGGAAGTACAGGAAACAGTATTTGTTTCAGATGTAGTCGACTCAGATATAACCGTGCATAATTTTGTTCCTGATGATCCAGATTCCGTAGTAATCCAAGATGTCATTGAGGATGTTGTTATCGAGGATGTTCAGTGCCCAGATATCATGGAGGAGCCAGACGTATCTGAAACTGTCATTATTCCTGAACAAGTGCTGGACACAGACGTAGCCGAAGAGGTTTCTTTGGCTCATTGCACTGTCCCAGATGATGTTTTAGCTTCTGACATAACAGCAGAAGCCATGTCTATACCAGAACATGTACTGACAAGTGAGTCAATGCATGTACCTGAAGTTGGACATGTAGAGCATGTAGTTCATGATAACGTTGAAGAAGCAGATATTGTCACTGATACTCTGGGAACAGATGTTGTTTCTGAAGAAGTCTTGGTGGCAGACTGTGCATCAGAGGCAGTGATCGATGCCAATGGAATCCCTGTGGAACATCAAGACGAGAAGGGCAACTGTGAAGATTACCTTATGATTTCTTGTAAGTGTCTGGGTAAAGCCATCAAAATTCTTATGATATGGGCCTGGGTGGTGCTCGAAATACCTGCGGGAGGGCTTATGACAGTACCAAAACCAGATTTTCTGTGTTATTTAATGAAATGCAGATCTCACATATGTACTCAAATGGGGGTATTTTTAGGAACATGTACCAGCTAAAAATTCTGGTGAAACTAATGGAGAGAAATATTGGGAACTGCATGTCTGATTATAAATTATTTCTGTAGCATTTTATAGCATATGAACAAAAGAGTAAGATTTCCAGTAAACTAAATGCTATATACTTAGTAAGAACTGAAAGATAATAAATGTGACGTTGTTTGAAAACGCACGTATATGCAGGTTACTAAGATCACTGCCAAGACATTAAGAAAACAAAAAAATTATTTAACGGAAAAGGGAAAGTAAAAAACCCTGTTTTTTGGAAGTCCAAATGACAATTCGTTATCTTTGTCTTGTTTTTTGCTAAGTCCCCGCCCCTTCCACCCCATTTATAGTTAGATACAGGCAACAATATGGGGTTTTTTGCTGTTAGGGTGTGTTTTCTTCTCGTGATTAAGCAAAGGACAGAGGTATGCTGCTAACAAAAAGAGTAGCTATTGCTGCTCATAGCTGAGAAGCAACCATGAATATCTTAATCTCCCTTAGGAACAGTGGCACAATCCATTTGAATCACATTTCAAAAGACTTAAAAGTAGAGGGTGGAGAAAAACAGAGCATATCATCAATCCTGTTTCTACTGAGGATATCCATTTGTGGGAACTAGAGCTTACTCTAAGTATGTTACTTAGCATAATGCTTCCTCAGTGCAGCACCTAGGAACATCAGAGTGTGACAGCTGAACATTTGTTTGTTGTAGAAATAGAAAAGCTTTGTTAGGCTGGTTTGTTTAATTGCCATTTCAGGCACTTCAATTTTGTGTAGCATTAAATCACTCCACTATGAGGCATACTTCATGCTCTGCTTCAGTTACCTTTTTTTTTTTCTTTTCTTTTTTTCTTTTTTTTTTTCCTTTTTTTTTTCCTTTGGACACTTTTTTGAAATGTATAATAACTTGTTTTAATTTTATATTCTGTACTTATGGATTTTAATGTTGCTTCTCCTTACCTAGGATCACTGCATTTCTTAATTTATCATCTCTTGAGTTCCTTGAGTAACCTTGTGCAGCCATGTTTTGAGTTTATATGAGGTACAGTTAATTCTCTATTATCTGGGAAAACAATGAAATGGGATAATGCAAAATATGGATAACACAAAATACTGTAAAATTAAGCTGCAAGATCATACTCACGTGAAATAGATCAGGGATGCTGCTCTCTGAAATAGTGTTTAACCAAACTAATAAATGCACCCTGTACATTATGGTACAGATACAACTTTCTGATTCCGGACACGAGTTAGATCAGATGAAAGCAGCTCAAATGCTTCTGCACGTGCAGCATAGTTAGCCACAAAGTAGGTAATCCACCTATGGATAATTGAGGCCTGACTGTGTAAAGACTCTGGTGGTGAGCCTTACCTGTTTCTTACCCCTGACTGTAGCTCTTTAAGATGCTGTTGCTCCTGTCTCTCCGCGCACCCTTCCCCTGCAGGTTGGCATCCTGCAGCATGGGGAGCAGAGTGAAGCCTCTGGGGCTGCTGTCATAGGAACACTTCGCAAACTGTGTCTGTGTAAATTCAAGTGAGAGGGGCAGGCAGATACGTGTCCCATTTAACCATTGCCAGTGGCTGAATGAGGACAGAATGTCTTGGTAGATGCCATATTGCATGATCCCTAATATACCCACCCAGCTAGGAAGTCGTCTTAGATGTACCAGTCGTCAACAGGTGGTAACTGGCAGAAAACATAGGAATTTAATTGTTCGGTTGTGCTGGGATACTCTCCATTCTCAGTCATGTATTTCTGCAGTTTCATGCTCTATTTAATATTAAATGCCTCTTGATAGTCTTGCAATGTACTTTGTTTAGATTCAGAACCTTAAATAAGCCAGCATTTAAAACAATCGTTATGCTACAAAACATGCATCCTTTCTATTTGTGTTTAAAATGCTAAGTATGTTCTACGGTTCATTTTAAAGGGAAGTTCCCTATTACCACCTACTGTGTTTAAAGCCTGCATAACAAGTTCTTCTGGTTGTGAAGTCAGAGTCTGGTGCTTTTCCGTGTCAAGTAGAGACTATCTTGCCAAATAGTCTCTTTGTTGTATGGAAAACACTAGTTGAATTAATTTCCTTTTTTTTTATTTTTCATTGGCCATATATGTGTTTATTGATCTATTGACTGTCTCAGTTCTTCAGCTGAACTTAGTATTAGGTGGTTTTTAAAAGGTGGTAGCATCAGCCTAGTTTTTGATTTTTCATCCTGACGTGTAAATCTGTGCTTGATTCTGGCAAACCACCCTGAACTGCTGGGGCAGATGTTGGAATGTAATTTTGTCTGCCATTACAGTAGCCAGATGTTGCTGCTTCCCAGATATGGGAGCTAGACTGTGTTCTTCAGGATGCTTTTGCCTGTCTTCTTTTATCCAGTCACTTGCAAAGCAGGGGATGACACCTCGTGTTCTTTCTGTTGTAGGTTTTTCAGTCTATATTCTTCAATGGAAGTTATTGGCAAAATCTTTTTGCTGTCGTTTTCCTGTCTTGTGACTCTCTTTAAGTGTTTTCCATTTTTGTTCCTAATGAACTGAGTCTACATAGATTTTCTTGAAATAACATAATTTTCTTAGCTTTATCCTGAAAATACCTGTTTTTAACTGACTAATCTATGTGTACTTTTTTAATGTTGTGTTTCTATCTTATTTCTTGGTTTCAGACTGGTTTGTCTCTTCAAAGAGTACAGTCCCTGTGGGTTTCATTCTGTGACTTTACTTCAGTAAACTCAGTATTTTAATATTTCTTTTCCTGTTTAGATTTAATTTCGCTTCTGCATTGATATGCCTTTGTTTTTTTCATTTCCAAGTTAATGTTTCTTGGCACAGCTTATATTATCACTTACCTTTTGATGTACTCACCTTTTTTGTTGGATACTTTGTCTTTGCCCTCAAGCTTGATTTTTGGTCCATGGTAGATTTTGGGGCACTTATGGCAGAGCAGAATCAGATATTCATTCAACAAAGAATGCAAAGTGCTACTAGTTAGTAGCTTGAAAAGGATTCAAGGAGGTTTGATAAATCAGTTTTTCTTTCGCATATGCCATAACAAGCCAGTTCATGAGTTTGGTGAGGAAAGGACAAATTGTGTTCTGGGTCACACTGGTACTAATTATTTGGTAGCAAATTTTATGGCTTGGGCAATCGTTTCTCCATAAGTGAAACAGTAATGGTGGGATTAGCTGGTGTTTGTCAAAACAACAAACAACTCTCCCCAGCCTTTACTAACCAAAGAAAGTAGTGCCTTACACTTGACCATAAGACAGAAATTAAGATTTTTGCTTGTCTGATTTTATTCAATTTGGCAAAGTAAGACACATCCTCTGGCATGAACTCGTTCCATAAGACAAAAAGTTGTGCTCTGATATACTGGTATTTAATTGCAGTAAAAATGGTGAGGCACAAAGGAAGTTTGACAAGGGGAGTCTGGAGAGAGGAAAGGGTAGCCTCACAAAGTTTAAGCTGCAATTTTAGGAAGTTATATGATGTTTGCAAATACAGGGGCTATGTTATGTCCATCCATAATCCTTACTTTGCTCCGCGTTAGACATGTCTTTTGTTTGTTGTATCTGAATTAACACTTTTCATTACAGGAATCAGAATCCAGGGAACTCAGAGAGAATAATGATTGAATCTTTTCATAGGTCTAGGTGAAACCTATCTTTTCTCATCCTTGTTGGATGTTTAAGTTGAAAGCAATGGGTCTGATCAACAAAGCCATAAAGTTCATGTCTTCATTAGGACCGTCCAGTAGACTTCTAGTCAAGAAAACAAAATGCTTTTATTTGCTTTTTTAGCATAAATAAGTACCTCCCTCTTTTTCCCTGGAGGTTCTTAAAGATGGAGGAAATCACGTTTTTCTTTCCGTGAGGTAGAACTTGCTGCTGTGCTTCTGCCTGACCACTGGAATGGCACCAACAGTTGTTGCAGCTCAGGAGGTCACAGTGAGAGGTGAGGGAGATGAGAGTTCCCTTGGGCTGAGTGGTGCCTCAGAGCTTAGTCTGATTTGTGTGCTGGGGAGAGCAGGATGAGAAGGACAACTGTTAGATACCAGTTTGGAGCTCAGGAGGCTCTCCTCTGCTAGATTGCTGCCCTGAGGGGAGCTTCAGGCACATAGGGTATACTCTTGCTCATGTGTAATGGCAATGGCATTAAAAGCAGAAAAGAACAGATTTCTATTTTGTCACAGGTTAGGAAGCCTGCTTTGCCATTTAAGAAATAACTGGACGGTAAAAATAACTTATTCAGTGGACTAGGAATTCTCTGCTATCAAGTGAAGTACAAGTAAAATGTTTCTGTCACAGATAACTGAACAAAGTCCGTCTGGGGAATACAGCATGCTTTTAATCTATTTTAGAGAAAACAGAATAGTTAGCAGTGGCCTTTTTCATTAAGAATGGTTAAATAGAGTTGTTTATTTTGTAAGCAGGCAAGTATCCCATGATAGGCATTTTTTTACCAGCAAAGAAAATCATTTGGGAACATAAAGGCTGGCAAAATAGATGATTCTCATATAATTGCTCCGTAGATAGATTTTAAAATCTGTTCAACTGGTGTAGAGTCAGACTTTTTCTTAGAGTGTTTATAAGAATTGTTTCAGTGTGTTATTTAGCAATGAGCGGTGTGTACTTGAAAAAGATGGAAGGTTTCTTAGTGCGTAAGTGAATTTTGTCTTTTACAATCCTTTTATTTTCCTGATTAATCCCGTATAGAGAAGAAATGGGAGGAAAGAATGAATGTAAAAGCTTATGGTTTCATTAAAAAAATACAGACAGTACAGATATTTGCATTTTTCTAGTTAGGAGTAAAAGACTGCAAGGCTACGAAGTCTGTATCTGCTGATCCATTAAATATTGGATATAAAAAACTAAAAACAACTTATTGGGCAAAGTGTATGTGTCATGGTTAAGCAAAAGATGTACCATTTAAGCAAATGCAGCATGCAGGATCTTGGGCTAGCATTTGTGCTCCTATGGGGGAAACTGGTCTCAGCTGGGTTTTAAATACTGTTTTTATTATCAATGCACAGGAGCTTGTTTCTGCCCCAAAAATGCCATTGGACATATTTTAATAGGAGGGTAAAGATATAGGAGATAATTATTGGTTGGACATTATAATTTATGACATTATATGATTTTTTTAATTAGATGTAATATTTTCTAGGTGACAAATGCTGTCATCATGATAGAACACATTAAACAAACAATTTGTTGTTAATGTTGCCTGCATCTTTTATTTCTTTGCTTTACTCTGTATTCCTTTTTTTTAATCTGTTAGTCTCTTTTTGTTGATTTCCTTGTAATATAAATGATAACTAGATAGGCTTTAAATATGCCACATCTTCCATGTTGTGTGACACCTTTCTCATCTGTTTGTGCTTTTAATAAAAATTCAAGCATTATCTTTATATGGAAGCAATTATTGCAACATTGCAGAAGCGCATACGTTTTTCAGTTGTTTCTTGCAGCTCATAGTATGTAAAGAGCAGGCTCCTCTAATCAGTGAAGCCTGTGAAGAATGTCAGCAAACTAACCGTAGAATGCATTCTTGCAATTTATGTAAAATAATGTTGTGTCTAATAATTTTTCTCTATTTTTTTTTAACTTGGAGAGTTAGTCTGAATCCACTTGCTTACTGAAGTAAAGCTACCATCTAGTAGAGGGGAAGAAAAATCATACATTTAAAGTTTTTAGTGTTCAGTTAATATCTAATTAAATGGAGGTACAAGGTATGACAGCATTGGAATAATGCTAGTCTGAACTTTTTTCTAGCATGAGACTTGTGATTAGTTTAGTAACTGCCCAGCATCTCTACTTGAAAGGAAGTGGTCTCTTATAAGCTTAACTAATACTTTTAAGTACATTTGGGGTTTTTTTTTGTAATTTCAAAGAGGAACAATGTGAGAGAAGATGCATGGTATTTGTGGGATTGCTTTGATGGGCTGTGAATTTGAATGAAAATTCAAACATCATCAGAGTTCCAACTTCAAACATTGATCAGTCAAGTATTTGTGAATATCATTTTCTCTTGATTGTGAGACTGAGATACGTGGAGAATGCAGAAACATACGGAAAGTGTTAAACAGAAATCAAATTTCATAAAAGCTGCCAGAACATCAATGAATCAGTATAGATAAATGCTTATATAGTCATAGGACAGAATACCATGGAAATGGTGCTGTGTGTGACAGATACCCATTCTCTTTTGCCTTGTTTGTCTCTTCTTCTGATTTTTATCTTTTTTTCTACCTTTCTTTCCACCCTACTTGTCTTCCTATTACCTGTTTGCTACTATACTGCAAATACTATTACTTTTCAAGCCCTCAGGAACTTCAGTTCTTCAAGTATTACCACAGTGAAATTTTTTCCTTTTGGATGAGAAAAGTTGGCCTAATATTCCTACACATCAATTTCCTTACATTTTAATGGTGCTGTTAAAAATATTTAAACCGGTTGTTACATTTTGAAAACACTGTTGAACATAGAGGGAGATCAGGGATAAACAAACTTTAAATTATATAATGATTTTTTAAAATCGTGTTGTTTAAAAGATTGCTTTGAACCTCAGAGAACTTATTTCAAAGAGTAAATGGAGCATATTTTTAAGATCTAGAACTGTCTGTTGTGTGAATGTTATCAGTGGATACTTCCATATATGTACGGAAGTAAAAAACTGTGTTTTGGTTAAAAGAAACCAGCCTGTTTCACACTATGCATGTAGGTTTGTTTTCTCTTTGATTGCTTCAGCCATAATTTTCCTTCCCTGAGTATGTTCCAGCATCAGTTGAGCTTGGTGGCAGACTTCCCCTTTGGCTTTAGCAGTGTAAAATCAGTCTACGCTGATTTGAAAGCCTTCCAAGTACACGTGCGTGGCGCTGGAAACAGTCAAGTTAAAGGAGAACAACTACATAAATCTAGTGTAGGAACGAAAGCAAGTTTTCTTTTTGTTGTAGTTCCAAGGATGTTTGGTGTTTCATGCATATGCCAAAGAATTCATGAAAGTCTGCTCAATAACTGAATATACGTGCTGTGGAGCTACATTGTTGACATGATTCAAAAGAAAATTTTAAGGTTTTTACTTTTGAAATGCTTTGGGGTTTCAGCTACAAGATGTTATATTATCCTGTGGCACAAAATCATTTTTTAAACATTGTACTGCTTGAAACATTCTGTATAGTGGCCATTGATCATGAACTTGCCGTAAGAGTATGTAATGTTTCTTCTGCTGCTCTTTTGGTGAGGAGAGAGAGAGACTAATTTATTTTAGTGGTTCATAATTTAATGTTATTCATATTTCTTTGTGAATAATGATGGCTGATTGAGAAATTGTACTTAAATACAGTTGTGTTTGATACATGAGACAGAACACGTGCTAGTTTATCTAATTTAAAGACTAATTTATTGACTTCATGGCAGGAAAATAATAGTAATAATGTTTTGAGTTTGTTTTTTTTTTAAGTAGATCTTCAAGTAAATGGAAGACTTGCAGTTACTGAGCAGTAAAGCTATGATTTAGTTATGAGGGTAGTTTAATGACTGCCAGTAAAATAAGCATACTTTATTAAGCATTTTGTATGTGGTAGTTAAAAATTCTACAGCATTTATGGGACACTTCTTACACTTCCTTTAGCGTAACTTTCATGTCGTGTTGTCATGAATTGAAGTTATGTATGGCTCTGAGGGAGCCACGTCAGCCTCCAAAAGTGACTTTATCAACAATAAAGTCACAAATTACAGAAGTATGCCATCATGTTAAGAATTCTTAAATAATCTCAACACTGGAGAAACTTCTGAGGCTCCTGAATTGGGGAGATTGTCTGAAGGTCTTGTGATGTGAACGCATATTTAGTATTTGTTTCTTGAAAACCCATGCTTGGTAAACTAAGATGGGGTGTGTGTGTGCGCGGGTGCCTATGTGGAGTATGTGTTAAAAATCAGAAATGTGTTCCTCATAAAGTTGGCTGTTAGCCATGCTTATGTGGGAGGCCTAGGCAAGTTATGGCAATTCAGACTGAAGCGTGGTGTCGGTGCACTTCTGAAAGGAAGGGAGTGAAATTTGAGACAATAGTAAGGAGGGTATACAGGGCTACAGCATAAAGTTCAGTGCAAGTCCCTTTCACCATGAATGATTAGTTGAATAGGTTCTGTAGCTGTAGCATCAGGGCAGCGCTTTGACACTGTGCTCGCTCCCTCAGCTGTTGAGTGGATGAGAAAAGTATAGGGTTTTCTTCCTGTAGTTTTCATTTAGGTCTCCTCTCTAGTCAGCTGAAGAAGCATCAATAACACCGCTTTGCAAGGAACCAGGTCTGACTGGCTTGCGTTAGAGACAGGGTTGAGCAACAGATAATGCTTTTGAAAAAAACAGTTAATAACTTATTAGTTGTGGAGGAGAAAGCAGTTAAAACTGAGAATAAGTGAAATTATGCCACAGAGTAAGTACTAATGTGCAGTTTCTTCCTACCATCATATTGCTGCAGATCACTGTTTCCCTATTAGCATTGCCTGGTGTGGTGCTCATGCTTCTAGTCATACCACTGCAGCATTCTTGCGCTTCCCCCTTAACTAGAAGATACGGCTTGAATTTATTCCTGTGTTTCTTGTCATTGTTTTCAAGGATATGAAAAAAATGTTTATGGGTAGGTTCTTTATCACAACGTAATTTTAAACTGCTTCCAAATTTGAGTAATAAAGTAATAAAGTCTTTCATATATGTCTGTCTGTATATGACTGGATAATTGTAATAACTTGTTTTTGTAGTGGATGATGCTGGTAAGATAGAACACGAAGGTTCTGCTGAAATAACCATGGAAGCAGAGTCAGAAAGTGGCTCTTGTAAAGTGGATGGCATTTGTCCAGAAGTCATCAAGGTCTATATATTCAAAGCAGATCCTGGAGAAGATGATTTAGGTAAAATATACTCATTTTAGAATACTCCAACCTGACATTTGAAATTTTGCATAATTAGAGACTGTTGTTTCTTTCAAGTCATCTGTAATGAGCTGGAGGTCTAATGTTAGAGAGTGACAAACTTTCTGTTTTCTGCAGTTTAGCGTAGAATTTGAACAAAGTGTGTTTAAAATATTTTGCTCTGGTCTTCTGAATTAGGGGGCACAGTAGACATTGTGGAGAGCGAGCCAGAGAATGACCACGCAGTTGGATTACTTGATCAAAATAGCAGTATTCGTATTCCAAGGGAGAAAATGGTTTACATGACTGTAAATGATTCTCAGCATGAAGATGAAGACTTAAGTAAGTAGGTGGCTTTCATTTGGGAACAGGGATTTTCACTTTCAGCAGTGCAGTGTTCCTATTAATTTTTTCTTGACTTCTTTTTCTCTTAGATGTTGCAGAAATAGCTGATGAGGTTTATATGGAAGTGATTGTAGGAGAGGAGGATGCAGCAGTGGCCCATGAACAGCAAATTGATGACACTGAAATTAAAACTTTCATGCCCATAGCTTGGGCAGCAGCTTATGGTAGGTAATACTCAAAGAATTCTTCCTGGTGACACTGTCTATAGCAAAATGTTGGGGATTGTTTTTTGGAGGGTAGTGGAGTATTTGTGCTTGTGTGTTTGTTTTTAAAGTTTTAGTTCAAGAATGATTTCTTGGCATAATGAGCCTTAAAACTAAGAGAAGAAGAAACAAGCTGTAAGGCAGAATGCTTCTTACTCCTTTTTTAACAGGCGTTTTCCTACATATTTTCATGATGTAGAAGGGGAGGTACATGAGCTTTCAGCTGAAAAATTGCATCTCAAGTACATCTGTCCTTCACGGTTTTAGGACACAGTAAGAGCTGGCTTGGGAATAGAACTGAATATTTTTATTTGGGGGGGAAAAAAAAGCAAATGGGAATATGTAAGATTCAGTGTAACAGTGAAAAGCAACACTGACCTTTAGCTTGATTTAAATGCTTTCTAGAAGGAACATACAAATATGTGATTTCACTAATGGAAATAATTAATTGATTAACAAAAAAGAAGCTGGAAGGAGACATCTTAAAATTATAGCAGAACCTTGAGAATATTTCCAGCATGCAGAACCTTGTTTCTTGAACAATAGTATCTGAGCACCACCTGCTGCACAAACTGATTTCCAAAACTTATGTAAGCTGGTAGAGCAAAATCTCATCTTAGAAATGTTTCTGTATTGCCCCGTCCTCCTTCTAAACATACTTTGAGTAAACGAAGCAGAAGAAATAGTGAAGTAGAGGACAAAACTTAGGTTATATGTCTGCATGATGTGGATTGTGGTGATGGTGCCAGCAAACAAATGGCCGGAAAGTGCTGAGAATGCACTAGGGACTGCACTCACAGATGTAAGTCAGGGGAGGGCAAGATTTCAGGGAGCAGCGTGTGTTAAAAGTTGTTTAGGAGATGGATGGTAGTGCACCCAGAGCCTTATCTTTGGCCTGGTGAACACAGTTTCAGTGAAGAGGAAAGGACAGAAGGCAGGTCGAGTGCAAATTAAAAATGAAGTTAAGTCAACTCGAAACAACAGTTGTAGACTGAACATTCAGTTATTTTGGAGGAGGAGAAAATCGAGCAGAGTATTAAGAACAGAGAGATGGGATTGAAAGGAGAATTTAAGAACGTAGGAAACAGTGGAGTCATTGCATTGTCAGCAATAAGCAACCTAACATGCAAGGTGAGGGGTGGCGGGGAAGGGAAGAAATAATGAAGCATTAAGGCATGAAAATGGCAGAGGTTTGTCATCTGCACTTCTCAGAAGTCTTCTCCACTTAAAGAGGGCATCTTAAAATGTTAAATTTGTTTTGTTGCTGTATTGTAGCAAAGCCCAGTCCCACTGTGCTTTACATTCCAGAAAGTTTTTGCAATTTTATTCTAGTATTAGAAAATGTTTGGGGCCTGTTTTGCATTATACTGTAGGACTCTTCATGCACCTGTTGCAGACTTTCTACATGTAAGATGTGAAATGGGTTTTTGTTTTCAACGTTTGTCACTTGCCACATTTTCTGTTCAACACTTGAGCTAGCATATAGATCAGAATCTTCAGGCTCTGCACATGCCTGTTCCTGGCTCTGAGTCGTCTTACATTAATTGTGAATATTCATTCTTGGCACTCTACAAAGGGAACAGCTACTGAGCATCTTGCACTTTCTTCCACTTCAATCTTCCTGTCTTATTTGTGTGCTTTGCTTTCACTAGGAACTGTTGCCTTTTATTGATTCAAGTAGATACTTAACCACAAAATTTATTATTAAAATTTGCTTATGCTTTTAAATCACCAGTGTTAAACTGATTGCCAATAAATACCTTCCCGAGGTATAGGTATATATACCTATATATAGGTATATTTACTTGGAATTTTCATGTTTGTTTTACATGCACTGATACCATTTGTGTATTAAACACAAAGCTCTGTGAGGCAAAGATTGTTTCCTTCTTTCTATTATACAATACTGAGCATGCTCTTTGTTCCAAGTAGAAAGAATTTGTAAGTGTTAAAGCATCAGGTGTGCAAATAGTAAGTAGTGTGCAAGTTTATGGGCTGTTCAGAATGGTTCTTTGATCGCAGTTCCACACTTGGTGTGTGAGAAACTTCAGTCAGGTGAATTCGTATGTCCAGAAGTGAATGGGAGCTCACACATGAACATGTTTCAGGACTGAGAAGAAAATGGGGCACAGTAAATATTGTGACAAGTTATTGTGTACTGATGTTAAACATTTTGGGCATAATTAGCAACCCAAGAAATGCAAAAAATACTGCATTAAAAGGAGAACTCTTTGTGAAATGGAAAACCACTAATTCCTGTAAATTCTGTACTCCTGTAAAATTAGTTTAACAAAGCCAATGCTTCTAGGTTCATAATACGAAACGTAATTCATAAGTTACATACAGAGAAGTTTTGCAGCTCATCCTGTACATTATTATGGTTTGATTAAATGTCCAGATAATAGTTATAATTTCTTTTACTATCATTGTAGAGTTTGTTGCTCGAATAATCTGTAGAGTGATGATGGTAGATAACTTTTTAACTTATCTTGTTAGGTAATAATAATGATGGCATTGAAAGTCGGAATGGCACTGCAAGTGCTCTTTTGCACATAGATGAGTCAGCTGGACTTGGGAGACTGGCTAAGCAAAAACCAAAGAAAAAAAGGAGACCTGAGTCTAGGCAGTATCAAACAGGTGAGTATCTGGTGGCTGGCTGTACTCTCGTTCCCCTAGGCACTCATCCATGAACAGAGGTACTTTACTGGTAGGGTGTGCAAAGTCATGTAAAAAACAGTGATTATTTTGGGAATTATTTTGTTGACAACACTTCTCCATCATAAATGAGTCCGTATTTTATTTTAAAATTTTTAAATACATAGCTAGTTTGTTTTGTGGGGAGTGTTTTAAAGGAAACCATCTCTGACATAGAAAAAATCCGTATCATAGCAAAAGGTTAAAAACCTATAAACTTAACTTGCCATACCAATTCTAATGCTTAATGTAACTTTTTAACAAGTGATGTTAGATAAAGTGTTCTGTAGTAGTACTTCTTAAAGAGGCTTTTTGTCCTTATTGAAAAGATATAAAACAATACATTTCATTATATCAGCTCAATAAGTAACTGGAAAATCTGAACTTTATATGTTACAGTAGATAGTGTAACTTCTATACCCTTTCCTGTTTTAATTGTGAAATAAATTGCCTTGATGTTCATGCCAGTGTTCTTACTTGCATCTGTAAGAACAGATGCGCTGTTTTGGCATTATTTGGTTTCTGTTGTTACTGTGTTACGGTCTGAATGATTTATTTGGTCGATAAAGTTGAAGAAGCACATGTAGTGTGCACACGTAGTACTTCCTTTAGTAGCTTTGACTTAAATGATGCTAAAAGTTTCTTTCCAAATTGTGACTTAACTGTAGGAGTTCTGTTTTTTCTAGCACTGAATTAGTAAACCAGGCAAATTTTAATCTTGAAGTTTGCTTTTTCTATTTCCAGCTACCTAGTCAGTTCTCCTTCTAAAACATTTTTGGAAAAGAGAGCTTTTTAGCATGCCTAGACAAATTCAGGGTAAACAAATCAGGCTGATGGATGAGTGCAAGTAAGTTCCAAAGCTTTGAGGTGTCTGTATGTGAAATGTGTTCTCATTGGTTCCTGCTTGATACCTCTTCAGACTGTAACTGTGACAGATGGCACAAGAAGGCGGTGTTAGTTTGGGGACGTGTGAATTGTAGTCAGTGGTAGGTGATTAAACTGCCAGATTAAACTTTATCCACAGATTCGTGGAAAGTCAAAGAAGATCATGTGCTATGCTTACTATGTAATACTGAGTTCAACAAGTTGGCTGCTGTTCTTTGCACCAGCGTTGGTTTCTGTGTGTATTTAATGTGTGAACTTGGGCAGAATTCTTCAGAGTAGAATTATTTAAGGTGAAGAACAGCTGGGTGATGCTTTGGTTGTCTCCATCAAAAAACAGTATTTCCTTTCTCCTGGTAATGATAATGAATGAAAGTAGTAATTCCCTCAATTTCTTCTACCTAACTCAGTAACAAGCTTGTTTATTATATAGGGTAGTGTATGTTTCTGACTCTGATCTTATTTAACGATTCAGCTTATTGTTAAGGTTGAAATACGACATTTATTGAAGTGTAATGTTGCTGTATAATATTGAGGAAGGGTTTTTTGTTGTTTTTCAGCAATAATCATTGGCCCTGATGGTCATCCGTTGACAGTCTACCCCTGCATGATTTGTGGAAAGAAATTTAAATCTAGAGGTTTCTTGAAAAGGCACATGAAAAACCACCCGGAGCACCTTCTTACTAAGAAGAAATACAGATGCACAGACTGTGATTACACTACGAATAAAAAAATAAGTTTACATAACCACTTGGAGAGTCATAAGCTGACCAACAAAACAGAAAAGCTTATTGAGTGCGATGAGTGTGGGAAAAGCTTCTCTCATGCAGGAACTTTATTTACTCACAAGATGGTGCACAGGGACAAAGGCGTTAATAAAATGCACAAGTGCAAATTCTGCGATTATGAGACAGCAGAACAAGGGTTACTGAGTCATCACCTTTTAGCTGTCCACAGCAAGAACTTTCCTCATATTTGCGTGGAGTGTGGCAAAGGATTTCGCCATCCATCGGAGCTCAAGAAGCACATGCGAATCCACACTGGTGAAAAACCGTACCAGTGCCAATATTGTGAATACCGATCTGCCGACTCTTCTAACTTGAAAACTCACGTAAAGACTAAACACAGTAAGGAAACGCCGTTCAAGTGCGATATTTGTTTCCAGACTTTTTCAGATACCAAAGAGCTACAGCAGCATACGCTTATGCATCAAGAAAGTAAAACACATCAATGTTTGCATTGTGACCATAAGAGCTCAAACTCGAGTGATCTGAAACGACACATAATTTCAGTCCACACAAAAGACTATCCTCATAAGTGTGATATGTGTGATAAAGGCTTTCATAGGCCTTCGGAACTGAAAAAACACGTGGCGGCTCACAAGGGTAAAAAATTGCACCAGTGCAGACATTGTGACTTTAAGATTGCAGATCCGTTCATTCTGAGTCGCCACATACTCTCAGTTCACACAAAAGATCTTCCATTCAGGTGCAAGAGATGTAGAAAGGGCTTTAGGCAACAAAACGAGCTGAAAAAACACATGAAAACACACAGTGGCAGGAAAGTTTATCAATGTGAGTACTGTGAGTATAGCACTACAGACGCCTCAGGCTTCAAACGGCATGTTATTTCCATTCATACAAAAGACTACCCTCACCGTTGTGAGTATTGCAAGAAAGGTTTCCGAAGGCCTTCAGAGAAGAACCAGCACATTATGCGGCATCATAAAGATGTTGGGCTGCCTTAAAGTCTCTTTCACAGACTTACGGCTGGAATTATAAAGGAATTTTGCCTTTCAGGCAGTTAGCTTATTTTAAAGCCAATCACCTGCGATCACACACAAAAAAAACAACAAAAAAAACATACTGTGCATTTGATTTGTTGCTGTATAAAAATAGGATTATTGCTTCTAGTTGACTTTTATACCTTTTGTTCAATAGCGTGTTCTGAATTCTATTCAGTTTGTTTAATAAATGAAGAAAAGATGGCAACAATAAAGTTGCATTTAATAAAGTAAACCCTGTCTCTTACTGAATTTTTCAACCGTAATAGTTTATTTAAGTATATTTATCTTACTGACCTCGTTGATACTCACAGTGTCCATGTTAATGCAGTTTTGTCGTGAATTTTAAAAATATGAAATTTCTCTTGATAAAATTGTCAGAGGTGTGTATAAAATGGGGAATTGTGATGCTGAAGATAAAGTCGCTAGGGCCCACCTGATTGTCTTGTTTTGACTATATGGACTTTGTGGCAGGTTAACTATTTTCCATTTGAGGAGTTACACATCTAACTTTATTGCAGAAAAGTATTCTGCATTTTAATTCAGGTTTCAGAGATAAAAATTTTTAAAAAGTGGTTTGAGGCGTTTGTTATCTTTCTTTGGCAAATTTAAAAGTATGCTCAAATATTATGTTTATTGTTCTGTGCTTCTTTGTCTTTGAAAGGTTTTGCCTGTTACAAAATCAGTTGGGGTTTTTTCAATTTACTGCTGTCTTACTGTTGGAAACATAAAATACTGTTGTTCCATTTGCAGAGTTAATAGGTCAAAACTGTCTGTACATGCCGGTAAACGTACCTCAAACTTACTGCTTTTATGTATATTAGTATTTCTTTGAAAGAACAGTTTGTGGTTCAGGTCACATTTTTATTGTGAGGTGTTTTAGAATAACATGTAAGACCAAGAGGTGCCTCGATTTTGGAAATGAGATATTTACAGTGAGAGCTTCAGAAGGGGATGGAGTGGAGCAGATGCATGCATAAGGAGTAGAGATGTTTTAATGCAGATATCCTTAATAAGAAAAGTAACTTACGATAGTAACAGAACTGCTTCTAAATTGAATGTTTTTCCTGAGCCATGAGCAGCTGTGTTAAGCTGCTGTTTATTAATTAGTACACTATCCAGAATTAACCCAGTTCTTTTAATCTGTTTATAAACAGCTGGGAGAACTTTACAATTATTATATGCAATTTTGCCACCTGATGACTATTATAAAATAGCGCCATATCATTTGCTAATTGCAGCATAAACGTACTAAGCACGAAGTCACGTACCTTAACCACAACTGTAGAGCAAAAAGCCCAAACCATTTCATTACATGCCAGATTTTAGGACCCGGCCCTGCTCCCCTTGCTCAAATTCCCGCCGAAGCCACTGGTTGATGATGGAGTGCAGGATTCGGACCAGGCTGCCTCCCAGCTTAGGATAGATTTGTAACCGACAGTCCACTAATGGAAGAGGTTCAGAGCCTGGCCCAGTGTTGACTGCTGTTTCTAGGCAGGCAGACTTCTATGGAAATCGAACAGGAATTTCAGTGATGATTTCAGGTTTGGGGTGACAAAGGGTCAAAGGTTTCCTTTCAGATGTGCGTCTCCTAAGCCTTTTGTATTTTGTTTTGTTACCAAGCCCTGCTCCTACTGCTCAGCCCTTCTGTTTCACTGTAAGCCGAAATACTTGTGTTTTTAATTTGCAGTTCAGGAAAGTCGAATGCCATGTCACTACCTTTATTGTATGTTTTTTTTCTTTTGATGCCTGCTTGACAGTGCCCCCAGACTTGCCTAACGTGCTCCTGTATAATATTGCTACTAACGGGCTGTGAACCTTTAGTGTGTAATACCTAGATGTGCTGCACTGTGCCTTCGGTGAAATCCCCGGTGAAGTCAGTGGATTTCCTACACGGCCGTAGCTGTCTGTCTGTTGCCTCCTGATTGCCAAATCAGATGCAGTAAAACCCAGTAGAGATCTTCTATTCGCGTCTTGCAGAGTACCCCCCTGCAACTTTTTTTTTCCCCCCTCTTACGTTGAAGCGTTTTCTAACTGGAAACCTGAAAAGTGTACAAAATCTGCATAAGTTCCCATAGCATTGCCGAGGATTTTAGCCATTTTGAACTTTATTTTTTTAAATAAGCTGAAAGACAAAGAACACAATTTTACATATTTTCTTTCTCTTACGTAGCCTGGAATCATACACACTTTTTTTTTTTAAAGCACAATGTTGAAACTTTTTTTTTAATAATTAAGGGTTTGGTCAAGTGGATTTTGTAAAATGTATTTGTCTGTATAAAGAGAAAATGAAATTATAGTTATTGTTAATGTACTGACATTAGTTACAGGTTAGTTTTAATTCTTAAATAATTTGCTTAGCAAATGCTATAAAATGGATGTTTCAGTTTAATGTTTAAAAAAGGTACAGATTTTTACAAGGACATAATATAAATTATTGTTCTGTAGAAAATACCCTGTTAAATATTGTATACGTCCTTCCCTCTGTACACTTTGTAAAAAAGACAAAAGAAAAAAACAAAATACATAGAATCATATAGGGATGTGTGACATTATTGTAATTGTGTACTTGATAATAACGTGAAAAAATAAAATTCAAAATATTTTCCTGTTAAAGAATGTTTAGTCTATTTGATGCCAGTACTGAGGTCAAGCGTTGTTCTGAGGGACACGGTCATCTGCAATTCTAGTGCCCTTCAGCTTCTTTTTCTACTCCCCGTTTTTCAGCTCATTTTGTGCAGTACTGGGGTGCGGGTGATTCAATCCCTCACTTGGTTGAAACGTACCTTTACGAGAACGTCTGCAAAAGTGAAAGGCGGGGATGGCAGGTCTTGGAAATCCATTTTAATGCCTGTTTTTGTATTAAAGGATTCACATCTGTTAAACTTCTTATAATGCCTTCATGTTTTTCCGCAAGGTGGTTACCTACCAAGTGCTACTACGCTGTCCCAAAAAGCCCCCACCAAACCTCGAGTGGGATGAGGTGTGCCGCTGTCGTCGAAACTAAATTAATAAAATGTGTTTCCTG
>NW_009227156.1:396-1060 GCF_000690835.1 Fulmarus glacialis | reverse complement strand
TCTACACGTCTTTTAAAGAAAGACACCTTCAGGCAGAGCCACGGCTTTAGGAGAAAGATCTCGGCATGTCCCCACCTGCGATGAAGCGGGTTTTGCACGATGAAACTCTAAATTTCCAGAAGGCGGGGAAAACCGGCTCTGGAGAAGCCTGGGCTCACCTGAGCCTCCGCGCGGAAGAGGGGAGGAGAGGGGCGCGGTGTGCTGTGAGGGTCGGCTAGGGGAGCGCTTGCCTTCTCCGCGGCGACCCAGAGGAGAGGCAGGCTCTGGCAGCAGATGGCTCCTGACGGAATAGGAAAAGGCAAAATTACGCCTGGTGGTTAGAAACGGAAGTCGGGCAAATTCAGGCGAGAAATATGGGACAAATTCTTAGCAGCAGGGTCATAAAACATGAGACGGTTTACCTAGGGATGGCAGCGCAGCTTCTTGAGGTCTTTAAATCAACACCAGATACCCACGCGATCTCCAGGCGGAGAGCGCGCAAGCGAATTTTTCTGAAGGCTGGCTTCCTTTTTGCTATGTTAACTCTGCTTTTAACTAGGTCTAAAAAGAAAAAAAATTTAAACATCCTACCAGTTGATTGGCCCTTGCGGTGAATTTTCCCTTTGGTTTTCATCTGTGCCCCGTGACACCGGGATTGCGCGTCTGCAGTTTGTATTACTGGCTT
>NW_009227156.1:0-345 GCF_000690835.1 Fulmarus glacialis | reverse complement strand
CCAATACTTATGTGTCTGTGGTATCTAGGAGACTGGCAGAAATTGTGCTCTGCGTGATTATCCAAAGCAGTTGTCATGTTGTTCTCATCGCTAATGGTATATAATTACGTATTAAGGCGCTCTCCAGGTGGAGCATCTCGGGGCAATTAGAGCAGACAGCAGAGGACACGACGGAGACCCGGGCCGAGTGACTCTGTCCCTCTGCAAAGGGAAATAATTGTCCCAAAACATACTGTTTGCATTTTTGCTGCCTGAACATCGGGGAGAGCTGACTTTCTAGAAAGACCTCGTCCGAGCTTATCTGAAAGCTCTTCTGCTGGCTCCAGCTCTGCCATTGCCGCGGCG
>NW_009227155.1:11877-24176 GCF_000690835.1 Fulmarus glacialis | reverse complement strand
GTAGAATATTTCGTCTGCCTCCTCATCCCAGTTAGGTGGTCAAGCTGCAAAACCATTCAGTGCAAACCAGGAGAAAAAACAGCCTTATTACATTTTTCAGGAAACTCAAATGGCCTCCTCTCAGGCCCAGCTATGTGTACAGGTAGGCCAGATTTAGTGATCAAGCCCTGTATTTCAGAGTAGATTTTATTTTTAATATTCTTAAAAAATATGTTAGATTTGCATTCATTTAAACAACAGACTATGAAGAGTAAGTGCCTCACCTTTGCATGTTATATCTGGACAAAGTTGCCCATAGCTAAGTGAATTATCTATCTGAGCACTGTTTGTGTAAGTCTTGTAGCCACCTTAAACACCTTAAATTCTATGTGCGTATTTTACTTGAGTATTTTTTACCTATGAAGGGTGATCTAATATCTGCCTGTTGAGCCTGCGTAGCTGCCATGCAAAGCCTTGAAACGTTACAGCAGTAAACTTGAGTTGTGAGTGAGGGTTGCGATGTCTGAGCAGGAGAAATGGGTCAGTTAACAAAATTCCCAACCCATGAATAAAAAAAGAGCACTGGGCTCATGAGCTGGAAGAGAAGCAGGCTTGTAAAACATGGGGGAAATATTGATGTGTCAAGGGAAAGCAGCTTGAGGCAAGACTCTGATCAGATAGGTAGTACATAAATATATAACGTCTGAGGCATAACAGGAGTCTATTAGGTGTGGGGCAATATCTGGGGTCCTGTGCTTCATCCAGCTGTTGCAGTAATAAATGTTTCTTGGTTTGGGATCAGGCTGTTGAATTGCCTCCCTCTTTCCTGTCACCCTAAGATTATGGAACTCCTCAGATTGTGGAACATGCCATGACGTTTTTCTCCTCCCCAAACAAGAATGTGCTTGCGAGTCCCCTCTGAGCATCACAGTGAATGTGTTTTCCTCGGGGAAGAATTTTTTGACAGGTCCCACTGTGCAATAACATCGTCTCCTTCCGGTACAACTTCCCTGACCAAACTGGGTTAAAGCAGGTTTGGGGCCTGGCTGGTTTCCGTCCAGGGCAGACCTTGTCCTCAGGGAAGCAGAAGAATATGAGGTTTGTGCAGTGCCTTAACACGCTTAAATCCTTGCATCCACGCTGTTCCTGGGTGCACGGCGAAACAGCCAAGTCCCCTGCACTTTTACTCTATGGACTTGTTCTTGCTTCTTTGCAAAGGGCGAGCATCGAGTGTCCTGGCAGTGATCCCACTAGCAGGTGCTCCCCATCGCTTCCCTTGCAGAGAGCGGCATCTGCTATGCGGGAGGGAAGGGAAGGAAAGGAAAGGGAGCTGTGAAGTGCATGTTTAGCACAAGAGGCAACAGCATTTTCCCCAGTATAGCAGGGTAGCGAGCACTTGATAAAACTACCAGCAGTAATATATCTGCTTTCCTATGTCAACCTTCTATTCTGACCTCTTGCTGAGGAAAGGAGAGGGCTTTCCTTGGCTGGTTTGCCCTCCTGTCATCAAGAAACCAATTTCTGCCACCTGGTTTGATGGCTGTGGGCCCAGGACAGATTACCATCTTCACTCTCTCTCCCTGTCTCTCTCTCTCCTCTTGAAGTCTTCTTTGGATCATCTTCCCCTCCTTACCCTCCTTAATTAAAAATATATATGCACACACCAACAAAAAAATCTCTATTCTGACACATTGTATCTTCCAGACTACACATACATCCTCCATGTTAATGCTTTAGGGGTTAATAGGTTCACTTGCAAAATTTCTCTCCCTCTCCTCACACTTGTCTTTCCTGCTCTGCCATATGTGTCCTAAAATCTGCCTTTCAGTTTATAGCTTGTTAATTTTCCAAATAAAAATGTAGCTCTGAAAGCTACATCATCACAACATCCTGCACTTAAATCATCTGAGTATTGGAGAGCATAAAGGAGACTTTGCCCATTTTCTCTGCCTGCAGTGATGCAATAGGAATGCAATACGCTTCTAATAGACAATTAGGGCACGCATCACTTTTAGCTCCAATGTAAATCAGATTATGTGCTCAGGTACTGGATTACTTGCCTTGTAGTAGTTGTGCTTTTCATGGGATCTGGTAAATGGCGTATAGGTTAATTATAGATCTAGAAGGCCTTCGTTGTTGGGTGATGTTTTGGATGGGTTGATATATGTGAAATTCTATCATACCGTAGAATTTTTGTGAACAGTGACGTAACATCATAGAAGTTTTGACTCTGAAATCACTGAAGTCAACTCTCTCTTCCTCTGAGTTCAGAGTTTAAACGAATTATGTGTAGGTGCACATGGACTGTATTGTTAGGAAATGTTCTGCTTCTTATCCTGCGACTTTTGGGGCTAAAACAAACCCTATATGATTTTGGCACTCTTTGCTCCAGATGTCTGGTTTCTTCTTCGTCTAATTTTTTGCCCTTTACAATGTGAAAAGCATTCAGCTGTAAGAGCTATACCTCGTACACAGTACCTAAACACCAATCTGCTAGAATCTGGTTATTTTGTGATTTGTCCATGAGACAGAATACATCCAGATACAAGATAACACATTTCTACAAGCAGCAGAAGAACACTAATGTCCAATAAAACCACTACTAAGAAGAAGGAATCATAAGGGTACTTCTAAAGCATCATATTTGGAAAAAAGTATACTTATAATTTTTTTAGAGCAATCCAAGCAATTTTATCAATATGGTAAATCAGCAGTGATTGTTCTTTGATTGGTATAGACACGTGCATGAGCAGTTTCTTGTAAGTCATGACAAAGATATGCCGGTCTGCATTGTCAGTGTGCGGATGTAAGTAATGCAATATCCCCCACTTCAATTCACTTTTCTGGCTTTATTTTTTCTTAAAGTGTAGAAGTGTGTGGGTTTGGGTTTTTTGTGTGGAATTGTAATAAAACAATATTCTTTTATTGCAGCACATCACTGAATGAGATGGTCTGGCTATATTTTTTGTTAGCACATGGCCTTGAGAAGAGAGCTAGGAGCAGGGCCACTGAAGGCAGTGAGAATATACAGCGTCAGTGAGGACTGAGTCATTATTGTTTCTTTCAGATAGAATAGAGGACAGAAACAAATTATCCTGATGAAGACAGACCACTGTCTAAGGTATTTCTGTATAGTTACTTAGAAAGTGTCATAGGCCTCCAGGTTGTGCTCTGAAATACTCACACGCAAGCCAGCTCCACATACTACATCAGCCCAACCTTGCGCACAAGGTGGTAAGCTCTGCTGAGGGGTGAAATATAGGATACAGTGTTCAGCCTTGAGCTAATTTGGTTAGAGAGCTTCCCAGCTACAGCTGGTGCTAAGCCAGCGGGTTCGGAGCACGGCCAAAGTGAGCAAGCAGTTATCTGCATCCTATAAAGTAGATGCGCCCCTCTTTAATGAGAAAGGCAAACAGTAGTCTGCACTGTTGGGGGCGTGAAGTTTGGGATTTTTTTTGTAAGCTTTCTGGCGCTGAAAATCGGAAAGAGCTTTTTGTGTATATTCAAGGAGCAAAAATAAGGAAAGCTGTGGGTTATGTCCTCTACATATCTCTTTTAACATGATATCTATTGTGTTATGCCAATTTATACAGGCTGAAGTCCTGGACTGTAAGTGATTTGATTCAAATTACAAAGTAAACAGGGGAGGAAGTTGGTGGCAACTGGTGTTATTTAGGGAAGGGCATCCTTAAAACTGTGTTGCAGTGGGAGGTTGGAGACACAAGCATCTGCTACGTGGACAAATTTAGTTATAAAACCCGGTTCCCTTATAGTCAGTGGAGCATACCTATCAAATCTGGGACCTAGCTCACTTGCTTTGTATGGAGGATTTTCATCTTGTTTGAGCAGAACTGGAATTTTGACAGAGATGCTTGATTAGAATAAATGGAGCATTCCTATCAAATGCAGGCAACTAATGAATCCATGGGTAAGCTCCATTAATTTCAATACAGTGCTAAATGTGTTAAAATGTTATGAGAGAGAGGTTACTGCGTATGTGCACTTACAAATTTCTTAATGCTAAATTCTAGCTGATTCTAAGTTCTTTTTTTAGATTCCATAACGCATGAGTATAACCAATGTTTTCACATTTAGAAAAGTAAATAAGCATCTGTTCTGTGGTATAAAAACCAGGAAAAATAATCTGAAAATATTTTTTTGGTAGGATCTCCCATTCAAAAGTGGCTTCATTTAGTGCCTTCATTTTCAGATAAGTTGTTTCAGGCCCAGAGAAAATCTTTGCCAGTTTGCATCACAGAACAAATTTTGTTTTTATACTAATCCCCTTCTCCCCCCCAAAATAAGATTTCTGTTGTATAAGAAAACAACAAAAATAAACAGCCTAAACAACAATACCATAACAGGATGATATAATTTGCATTGTTATTTTACAATGCATCATTTCCCATGTATTTCCATGACTTAGGTCACAAACGCTAACTTAAACTCCACCTATTTTCCAAAAAAGTGTCACTGATAAATTTGGTCCATGGAGTTTTAGGAAACATAAGCTTCAACATAGGGTAGGTAGGTGACAAGCCAAGGAGAAGAGTGTAAGAGGGTTTTAACAGGCCATTCCTCCTCCTCTTAGCATCCTTGTGAGGAACATGGGTGATTTGCAGAGTATTTAATCCCATTTGCACCCAGTTAAAGAAAGGTATCTTGTCCTTTCTATATCCACACTTTCATACACCCCACCTCCATCTTTCTGCACTTCCTGCAGAGATTTGCATCAACGCTTGATAGGAAACCAAATCCTGCTGTAGGTTTTACAATAAGGGAATACAAGCAGATATCAGTTGACTCTTCTTTTAGTCTCTCTTGCTGGGACTTTGTCTTTTTTTGGGGATTATCCCCACTGCAAGACAACCACTTTGGGAAAAGAAGGGCTAGAGATGCTTTACAACACTTGCACTGTTCAGTGAATATACATAAACTTCCATAATCACAGAAAAGCCATGGCTTTGCCTGGTAATGTCTTGACACGTCCAAGTTTGGAGATTCTTCCACCCATCTCATAAACCTGCTCCAGTGCACTGGCCTCCTAGAGAAGTTTTTCCCAATGTCCAGTTTGAACATCCCAACCCGCAGTTGGTGGCTGTTATATCCTCTGAAGAGTTTCTCTCCAAAGTTTTTATAACTCCCCTTCAGGCAGTGGTGGGCTGCAATTAGATCTCTCCCTGCCTCGTAACCTACTCTTTGTCATACGAAACAAATCCAGCTCCCTTAACCGCTCCGTCAAGTCACCTGCTTTAGGCTCCAGCTGCCATGGTGGTCTGCCACAGAGCCCCCTCCTGCTTCTCAGCAGCCTTCTTGAACTGTGGAGGGGAAAGCCAGGCACATTATTCCATCTGCTGTCTTACCAGCACTGAGTAGAGAGGGTAATAACTTTTCTTAATCTGCTGGCCGTACACTTAATGTAGCCGGTATGAGATTTGCTTTATCTGTGATCAGGGAGTATGCTGTTGGCTCATTTCCAGCTTGGCACCAACCAACACCTCCAGGTCCTTTTCAGCCAGGCAAAAATGTCTGTAAAGATAGATGCATCCTTGGGGAGGGGGATTACAATCTTTAAAACCAGCAATAACTGCTTCTTCCTCTCCCCTTTCAAAATAGAAAAAAAATCCCTCTGATGCTTCCTTGCGAGTATGTGGTTGGGAGGAATGATAATGTTGAAAGGAGGAAACAACCAAAATCTGTTGTTTTAAGGTATCTCCAGGTAAAGCAGAGTCTCTAAAATCAAGGAACTCCTTAATTCTGTAACTGTTAGTAAAAATAACTTCTTTACCCTACAGTATTAAATCACAAGCTTTCCAAGAATATTTTTGCAAAACATTCAAATACAAAGTTAAAATAGCAAGGAGACTGTCATCGCTGCTAATGCACCGAGTCCTGTATCTATCTATGTATTGTTACAATAAAAATAAATAGAACACATAAGCTAAGCACTTTCTTTTTTTTGGTATTGGTTATAAGAAAAAGGTTGCTTTTCAACTTCTTCTAAAACCATCCCTCAGTGGGATGCCTGTTATGTATGGATCTTTTTGGTGAAAGGAAATTGAAAAAAAACCTATAAACAGAAAACGAAACCCCTTTTGATACAAGTGAAATTTTGTTCAGTATTGACTATTATTAGCCATTAAATGATAAGTAGGCAGATTGGATAGATGTTTCTTAAAATCCTACATAGTATGCAGAACATGCTTTCATTGTACTTCCTGGCATTATAAGATAATATGCCTTATTTGGAAATACAATGATCAGTTCTGTTAAATCATGTTCAATCAGCTTATATAATAACACCTATATTTTGTTATTCATTTCAGATTTCAGAGACCTATGCCTTCCTACCGAGAGAAGCGGTGACACGATTTCTAATGAGCTGCTCAGAGTGCCAGAAAAGAATGCATTTAAACCCAGATGGAGCGGATCATAAAGGTAGTTTTAGTGTCAAATAGTGGGATGTAAAGTAATTTTATTTCTAATACCCATTTATATTTTCCTAGCTTAAGTGAGGGTTCATAAAAATTTGGTAGACTGGAACAGTTCTATAAGTCAGATCATCTTATTTACTTAAGCTGGAAGGTAGTGAATCTTCTGCTTTCGCTTAAGGATGGAATGTAATACCATACGCACCCTCAGTAGAAAGATTATTTTATCTGGAGGAAATAATTTATTTTGCTATGGAAATGCTTATATGGGGGCTTAAACGTAAGGAATAGATACGGTGCACGGTCATTTAGGGTAGAAAACTCATCACTTTTCAGGGTTTGAACTTGATTTTTGTTTTTCTTCAGGAGGCTTCCATCTGTACAGCCTACAAGCAATTGAAAATGCCAAAGTTAGAACTGAATGACATAACTGTCTTACTTTGACTGCAGAGTAGGCTTAAGTAGCCTCCACAATTAACATGTAATATGTAATAAATATTTTTATTGCAGATAACGGAAAACCTCCAACTTTGGTGACCAGTATGATTGATTACAACATGCCAATTACTATGGCTTATATGAAACACATGAAGCTGCAGCTACTAAATTCACAGCAAGATGAGGTAAAACCTGAAATCTTTTAAGTTTGTTTTTCTCTTCTCCTGTGTTCTTTGGTGCTTGCCTTTGTGGTAGCCAGGAAACTGAACTGAAGATGACTATTGATCCCATCTTTATAATTTTGTTGCTAAAATAGTGAGTCTGAAACCAAACCAAGGCTGTTTGCAAGTAATCAGGTTGAGAGAAAATGTCGTGACTTACCACCCTTCCATGGTTGGGGGTAATATGCTGTACTGCTTCAAATTACCTGAAGGTGCCCTTTTACTGTCTGGACCAGTGGAAAGGTTAAGGGGGGCAGCATGTTCACCCCAGACTTAGTGCTGTGCTCAGCAGTGACTTTCGTTGTCTACTTCTAGAAAGCAATACCATCGACAGCTGAAATGAATGGCACGGTGTTCTTAAGGTTAGCAGCCACGATGCAATACATTATAGTGAGATAGATGGAAGCCTGGGCAACATCAGTTGAAATCTTTAAGGCAACAATCTTGATAAATAAGAGTAGGGGTTGCTTTTGAAACTTTGAATAAAAAGACAGAATCAAAAAGGAAGAGAAGTAGGCTGAGAATTAAGCTTCTTCAGAGAGAATTGGAGTTGAATTGCATTTATTTCTTCTCAAAAATTATTTTCTTTCTGTGATTTATTCAGTTTTTCCAGATCTTAAGAAGTGCATCATCAATTGGATGGCACCTACCAAATTATTGGTAATAAACTCATTTTGCTAGAAATGTGTTCATTTACCATTTGAGCTGCCAAATAGTTAGAAGCCAGGCTGTGTGCCAGCCAAAAAGCAGTCCTGCATGCTGTGTCCTTCTGCCTGACTACAAGATTTTTTTTTAATAAAGAAAACCTTCAAAACCAACCTTAGCAGCTGGATTATGTCAAAGATCCTGACTGAATCCTGACTTCTGTGGAGTCAGCCAAATTTGGTTTCATAATAAGTAGATGTGGGCTATTGGTGGAGATTTATGAATTATTCAACACCACATAGAGCAGGGATTTCATCACTCTTCTAGAAATATCAGGACCCTTGTTTCACTTTTGCCTTTTTTTTAGTTGTGGAGGATGTGGGGAGAAATCCCCTAGTCTTTGAGTTCTTCATGCACAAATACAGCCTGGTCGTCTTTCCCTCCTATTAGGTCTCTCCTCTGCATGCTGCCCCTTTTCAGGAATCAGGAAGCAGGAGAGAAGAAGCTTTATCCCTGCAGTAGCCTTAGGAGTTAAAGAACTCCACTTCCTCCCTTTGAGAATTACTCCTCCCACAACAGGATCAAGGGCTCATGCTGGATCAGGGCCACCTGCTACAGTGCCTTTACAGCCTGAACGTTTAGATGCAGTCTTTCTGGTCTGATGACTGAAATTTGTGTTAAACCAGTTTTTCATCTAGATGAACCAGTGGAGATATGGTAGCAACAGGAAGCACCATTGCTTGGTATCTCCCTGCCCAGCTTGGTTTTGCAGCTCTAATGTTACTGTGTATGAAATGTTTCTAGCACTGGATTTATGAAGATAAAGTAATTTTTGATATGTTTTAGTAATAATGTCTTTGCCAGGGCAGAGTGGGCACAAGGAAAGTTCTCAAGATAATCTTTATATCTTTTCTCAAGGCAGTTTTGCTAAGAATTTCTTTTTCCTTCGGGCTGTATATTTGTTGCACTGAAAACAAAATGGCAATGAAAATGGTGTAGTACAAAGCAGGAAGATTTTTGGTGTATACATTCAAATTATTTAATGCACTTAAAAAACATGCTTGGGTTTGTAGGAAGGCTCTGTTTCCAAGGTTTCATCAATCATATCTGTATTCTTGTGGAGGGGGTGGAATTGAGACAGGAGTAAACTTGGATCCCACAACTAGCTAGCACAGTGACTGAAAGCCTCCTAATTCTCTCAACCTCAATTCATCATTTTTAAGCTAAGGCCATTGATGAAAGGGAAACAGGCTTCATCTAACAGAACTCATCACTATGTGGGATTTACAACTGTGCTGCAACTGGTACAAAGATGCGAGTGGCTCCCAACTCCTTTCCCCATGCCTATGTGTCCATGCAGATTTAGATAAACGTTTACACAGTTTGGGGAGTGAGGTGGAGAGTGCTGTAGGCAAACATAGACTGCCCATGTGTGTTGTTTTATACCTACGCAAGCGTTGGACAGCCAGAGCTCCCTTTCTGGGAGCCCATACAGATTGCCTAACCTCAGAATTGGAAGATGTGAACTGCTGCTTGCTAGTTCCTGCAGGATTCAGTGAGAAATACCATGGTGTCTTAACAGAGGCACAGCCTTCCAGAAGGTCTGCAGGAGTTTGTGTTCTGGTCTTGCTCTTTGAACAAGCAGTGTGCATTTTCCCTAAACCTCAGAACCAGCTCGGCGTGTGCCTCAGCCCCATCTCTCTGGGGCAGGAGGCTAGTGGGCACCATAGTTCTTGTGTGAAGGCAGTGTTTGGGTATTTGCTGCTGCTGTAACTGGGGTGCTCACACCTTATCTCGGCAAGGCAGAAAGGTGCCCGCTAGAGAAGCCCTCAGTCTTCCGTTTAGTTTTTTATAAAACCTTGAGAACAAGGTATGTTTGTTTCATTATTTGTCATTGTCCTGGTGTGACGGTGCAGAACAGCGTCGCCTCGTGTGTTGTCCCACTCTCACTCCTGAGTGGCATTTGGCAGTACTTCATCCCAGTTTAACAAGAGTCATGACTGCAGGGAACCTGCCTTCCGAAAACAAGGAAAATGCCCATGCAAGCTGGAAACATCACTGAGACCCAAGAGGGGAGTTGATTTAAGGGCCAAGCACTCAGAAAGAAGAAAACATCTGTAGAAACCAGTTCACAACAAGTACACAGTAAATCATATTCTAAAGATTGCTATTTTTCTAGGTCAATTCTGGTGAGCAACCCAGAAAAATAGTCCGAATCCTGTCAGTTCTGTTTTTGGCAGAAAAAAAAAAAAAAATTAATTGGAACAGTATTTTAAACTGATCTTCAGGGGATACAAAATTATTTGCCATATTTTTCTCCATATTCTTTAAAATGCGTTTTTTCATAACAGGAGTAATTATCTCAGAAAAGTTGTACTGAAAATATATCACCTTAGGTTTGTATGTTGCCTCAGCAGCTTACAGAACAAGACTTGTGGATGCTTAATTTTTAATCCTTGAGTGGGTGCATGAACTTCAGCGGTACTGAAACAAGTGATGTTAAACATGTATGTGAACATTTGCTGGACTAGGTCCAAAACTGTTTTGCTTTTATAAATGGGGACGAAATATTTGATCGGGACTTTTACTTTTTGCCCTCTGCTATCATCCCTAGTAGATGCTCTGTAAATAGAATTGATGGATAAATCATATTAAAGATGTATAATGTAGAATAAATTTGAAGTGATTCTCATGTGATTATATTACTTTGGTTTGCCATTGACTGTCGTTTGAACATGCTCAGAACTTTTATAAGCTTTATCATTTTCATAGATGCTTTTTTAAACACAGTAGCAGTGTAAGGGTGGCATGATGTCAAGGGAATTTGGTTGTGGATTCTTATTAGGTCAAGTTGCCATTCAGAAATATCTTACTGTGAGTGGTCATCATGGGGTTACCCACCTCGCTTGGGAAAGGTAGAGGATTCAGGCAGGGAATGTGGAGAGCTCTCCTCAACTAATTTTGAATAACGAGGACTTGGTATGGAGTCTCTAGTTACTAGCCCTCTTTTGCAAAATACTATGGAAACAGTTACAAGAGTGCGGTAATGGAGTATCCTCATAGTTGAACAAATTGCATTTGTCAGATTATCACATCACATAAATGCTGTGTTTTCCTTGCTCTTCTTTATGTGCTCTGCTTGTTTGCTTATAATCTTATATAAAGATTTAGCATGATTACACTCCACACCAGGTGTGAGTGAAACAAACGGGAATGAGTGAACTGCATATATAATGTGAACAGTGTACGATGTTTTCTGACACGTCTGAAACTTTCCATTTGCAGGATGAAAGCTCTATAGAAAGTGATGAGTTTGATATGAGTGACTCGACTAGGATGTCAGCCGTGAACTCTGACCTCAGCTCAAATCTAGAAGAGAGAATGCAAAGTCCTCAGAACCTCCAGGGCCAGCAGGATGGTAAGGCTCTCGTTTCGTACAGAAAATGCGGTATTGCCTTGTCTTTTTCCGTTCATTTAGTACCTGCTGTGTCCTTTTCTTCATAGTGTGTTTCATTAGGTAATTTGAAATGTATGTTCCCTATGTCTCAGCATGGAGAGGATGAAGTTAGGTTTTTTTTGCAGGTTAATTTATTTGTTGCTTAGGCAACAGGTGAGTCCTTAGACCACTATATGTTAAGTATTATTATTTTACTGTTTTTATATATGTAGTGTGACCATACACAGGCATAAAAGGAAATGAAACTCAAACCTTTCTGAGGCAACCCAGAAGGCTAAGAAAGTTGGTTTTACTGTTTGAAATGAGGGAGAGGGGTGTGACAGAAGCATGGTTATTTGAGAGCTAGGAAATGGGATATGATATTCAGAAGAAAGCATGAAAAAGACAAACTCCGGTAGGGAAATAGAAGTAAAAGAAGAGAAAACAGAATGAGCAGCATTGTAAATTTGAATGTTAATTATTTCTAGGTTAGTTACAACACAAAGCTAATTTATTGGTGAAAGAGATGAAAGTTTTACTTTGCATAGAAAGTGCATAGATGTGTACTCTTTGATTTCAGCCCTTGTTATAGAACAAGTTAGATGGGCCTGGTTTTGGAATGAACTTTCTCCTTGGCTATGGAGCTCACAAAGAGCCTGTCCACTACAGACTGTGACAGTGGCTCATGAGCGGCATGTGAATGCGTAACACCCAAAGTGCAGGTCTATTCTATCGCTATTAGAAACAACATATTGGTATTCTGTTCCTGTTACTCTGTAATTTCCTGATCATGTATGCCAGTTCAGAATCGCTTTTTATATTTCTCCTGAACACTAAATATATGGGATTTGACAGTTAAGCTGGATTCTTTCCACTTTATGCATCGTGGTCAACTGCTAGCTGGTAGGCTATTTAGGTGAGAATGGGCGTACTGCACAGTGGCTGATAGGATCTGATGATGGGTAGGACCTTCTGCTGTTTTGCTCTCTGGACAAATAAAGGAGGAGGATGACTATGATAATTTGGTAGGCCAGATTCTAACCACAGCTGCCTTTTGTCTGAGTGTCCTCAAGCTATCACAAAATTTGTGCAACTTTTGACTTAATTTCTATCTATGTATGTTCACTAAAGGAGCAGTTCTGATGCACA
>NW_009227155.1:0-11846 GCF_000690835.1 Fulmarus glacialis | reverse complement strand
AGGGAAAGCTAGTTCACTTTCCTGTTGAAGTTTGACTTTCCAGGGCTAATATATATAATAATACTGCTAAGTTAAAGTTTTCAGGAATACTTTGGAAGGTGCCATTTTTATGTATCTGGCTTTTAGTGCAAAACTGTTCTTTAGAGGTTTTTGCTTACCTATATGCTCAGTCTGTTTCACATATATAGAGTGTTTCTTAGCAGTAATTGTGTGCATGTGTATGTCTGAAATAAAAATTACAGCTTAGTACAGTAACCTATGAAGAAATGCCTGTCATACATGTCTTAATACCTATCGCAACCAGATTCATGTGCCACATCTAATCAATATTAGAACGTAAGTACGAATGATAAAATGCTGCAAATCTGTCACTTGCTATTTAAAATGTGTGGGAAATAAATGCACTGTGGTCCTTGAACTGCAGGTAGTGTGATCTTGCAGAATTGCTTTAAATCTCTCAGCTTTCCTTCCCTTCCTCCCAGATGGTACTTGCTCACCTTCCTAAGGCAATCCTATTTTTTGCTGCATCTTCTGGCTAAAGCATCTGCCGGTAGAGAGATTTGAAATAGCAGCTCTTCCTGCTTCATGGTTTTCCTGTGCTAGCTGTTGTCAGGTAGCAAACCTGAGTGTGTCTAGTTAAGGCAAAACTGCTTTTTCAGATATGGGAGAGGAGGCTGAAGGAGGAACTGAAAGAAGTTACAGAAGGGGAGGAAAGAAAAATGATAAGAGAAGGCAGGTAAAAAGAAGATTGGAAGAAAATAACACAGGGATAGAGGGATGGAAGCGGGAACAGGAAGGAGGGAAGACAAAATGAACTTAGCAGTACAATCCCGTTTGTTGTCACAGCCTTCACTGTAAAATTTTACAAATTTAATACTAATTATAGCACATGCACACCAAAATGATCACCAAAGCATGAATTTGTGTGTCTAAAGTGACTCCTGCCCCCTTCCCTCAAACATTCTATATGTTCATAAGAGTTTATGTCAGCCACCACATTAAGTCTACAGGTAAAGACACTTGGCATTTGGCTCATCTGAAATGTCTTTGCTGCATTCTGGGAGGTGAAAACTTACTGCTGCGAAAGGGTGCCTATGCACACACGATTGGGACTGGTGTCTGTGGTGGAATGGGACAGGTCGTCTGCTGCCCGAAGCATGCCCTCACTGGGAGAATGATTTGCTAATGGGAATCATTAGGAAAACTGCTGCCTGGGGTGGATTAGTGACAGCTCCAGTGTACCTAAAGATGATGTGTTCTATCACTTTGCTTACCTGGCTTTCCGTGTGAGGTGTCATGAGAATATTTTGGGACACCTCTTGGTTTTTTTCATCGATTTCAACTGATTTGGTACTAGGATATAAACCGAGTCCGTGTACCCTAGAGGAATGTAATAGTGAGCTGGGTCATGCCACTGAGGGCTAGATGGAGGCTTCCCTTCCAGTTCAGTTTATCAGAGCATAGTGGAATGCTGACACTATGTACATAAAAGGAATAAGATGCTTTCATATCCTCTTCCCTTGGGGCTATATCTGCATCGCATTTAGACAGGCTTTGGGACTCCATTGCAGAGCTCATACTAGAAAATTTGACCTGAGGTTTCTCAATGTCTTCCAGTCTAGTACTCTGTGTTTTCTGTTTCTCATGGTTAGGTTTTTTGAACCTAAATAGAATAAAGGCAATATGAGAGCAACCCACAGTATCAGAAAGCAATAGACTTCTTCACCCAGAAATGTCATGGTAGGTAGGAAAAGTGCTGAGAAGGAGGGCACAGAGAGAGGTAAGGTGCGTGTTTGCTCACAGTAGATGGGTGCTGGTACTGCACAAAAGTCCTGGGCTCTGCAAATGTGCTGGGGCTCCATAAGATTCCTTGTATAAAGCATATTAGGTTGAAAGGGAACAGAGAATTAAGGAAGAAATGAAAACTGGGGAGAGTTGTGAATTGTATCCATAGTACAGAAGTTGCCACAATACTACGAAGGACAGTTCCCACTTTAAATTAGCCTTTGTACGCTTTTAAATAACAGGGCCTTGAGTCACACCTGCTGGTGAATGGCTGAAAATAGCATCCTGAGCACCTGCAGGGCTGCTGCAACGATGGGGGAGGAGTTGGAAAAGAGCTGCTGCTCTTCCCTGGGGAGTTAGAAAAGGAAAGCGGCTCTAATTTGCAATCGGTTCATTCCCCAGCTGGGAACGGGGTAGGGCTATCGGGTTACCAGTGCCTCAGAGCTGCTTTCCCTAGCAGCCAGCTGGATAATAGGGCTGCAAATTGCTGGTGTGTTCCTTTCTCTTTTGCACCCTCTCCCCTTGCTTGCCCCTATTTTCTTGCTTCCCTATATGTGCTACAGCTCCCTTGTCCTAAGCTGGTTCTTTGGAGCGAGCCCTGCATACCACTCATCTGCAGGCAAAGCTCCCCCTCGAGAGCTGTCTTTAATTCTCCTTTCTCCTAATAACGCTCTAGGGACTCTGATGTTGCTGGATCAAACCCTTTTGCCCTTGTCTCACACCACAGACAGCAGGTAAGGTTTGCAAACTGAGCTGGAAATAAAGGAGCTTGTCTTTTTTTTAATTAGTGCTTCAACCTGTACAAAGATGATTTTTGTAGTGAAAACTGACCTCTAGATAGGTGTGCCAGAGGGGCAACAAGGGCTTCTACCCTGAGGGAAAATGGGATGCTTGTGGCCCTTGCCTGTTAGCTGGAGCCCTGTGTAGAACAGCTGAGTGTGTTTGCTCCCTCACTGTGGTGGTTCATTAGTTACCAAGACCTGAGAGAGGTGTAGCGGGATGCTCTGATTAGAGGAAATCAAGAACATGCACAACTCTAGAAGTAACAAGAGTTAGGTATAAATTTTATGTTGATTTTTTTTGGGGGGGGTTTCACTGTGTGAGCTATCAATTAAAAATCAGGGATGAGACTATTTGACTGTAACTCAGTGCAAGATGCAGAATTCATTTATTTTCAGTATTTCTCACTTTACTGAGGTACACCAAAACGTATCAATGCTTTGCCTGGATTTGGGTGGAGGGACTATGTTCTCTTCAATCTAATTTTTAGAAAATCATAGTTACATGTTTATACATATTTATATAGAACTCCACCTCACAGGCACTGTATGGAGACTGTGCTTATAGCAGCTAGCTATGACAAAACATGTCACGATTCAAGCTTTGACAGGGCTTGTGCTATCATCTTAGATGTGGAGATTACTAATAAGCTTTTCCTGTTTGTATTTTTTTCAATTTATAGAAAATTGAGCAATAGTACTGTAATGCAATGGAGGACTATGCCTTCAAGTAGTTTGTGGTCATTTGGATGGTGCCAGTTCTCCTTCTCGGCATGTTCAAGTTTCCAGGCTTTCCACAGTATAGATGTAGGAGATGTGGTTGTTCACATTCCCTTCACTCATTTTGTGTTTGTGGTAGATACAAGTATTGGAGTCAGTCATCTAAATACCTGTCTTCTGCATCGAAGCTGTAATCTTTACTCAACAGCTTCACCTGAAACAAGTAACATTAGCTGATTAAGTTGTCAAAACTGTGTGTCTGTGCAAGGGTGCAGAGTTTGCTGTACCTGTGCTTGCCGTTGGTTTGTTCACTCTGAACTGAGTCCAAGCCAAGTGTTTAATCCATCTTCCCATTCTCAACCGGTTGTACTGTCGCACTTCTTTCTGCCTTTGTCTTTATTCTGCTAAAACCTGGACTCCCTGACTTAAAACATTGACTTTTCTTTTTCCACAAAGTAATTTAAGTGAGATGCATGGGTTTGAACACCAACCGCAGGCCAAAGTGAAGACAAATTGGTGAAGGAGCATATTGGAGTAAATCGTCTTGTCTATGTTTTGGCCCTGCTCTTGATGTTGAGTAAAGCGAGTGGTAACAAAGCCAGCATGAAAGCAGACGATTCCCAGCACTAAACCCATGGCAACCTTTTTGCTGCTAATTAAGAATTTTCAGTGGAAATGTTATTTTACATTAGTTTACAAAATTAATTTACATTAGTGGGTATTGTGCCTTTAATTTCTGTTCAAGCACTGAAAGATTTTACAAATATGCTTGTTTTGTATGAGAACTAAGTCCACTTGACTTCAGTAAAGGCCTACTAAAGATCAGCTGAAATGTTTGCAGAGTTTGGGTGTCTTTTACTTAAAAGCTTGACTTCTTTAGGCTTCAGAACAAAGCACCTGACATTTCTGTGGTATAGGGGATGGAGTGAAATTACCACGTGAAGTTATAAAGCTTTAATAACAATATTTAAAATAAAAAGCAACCTGCCAGTTTTCCTACATGCAGCCTCACATACTTTTAGAAAGCTTTTTCATTTTGGGGATTTTTCTGTGGCTTGGCTGGTTTTATTTGCAATTTGTAGATCCCTACTAACACAGCTATAATGCTATAGAAGTTGCTTATTATTCTTATACATTATACAAGACATTGGACATGCAAAGTTAATAAGCGTTTTGCTCTAAAGCAAAAGGTAATTTTTGCTTAATAGTCAGGTTTGGGCTGATTAAGAATGAAGAAGGTAGCACTGTTAGCTTATAAAGAGTATAGAAAAACAATTGCTGCTTTAATTTTTTTTTTTTTTTTTTTTTGGTGAAATAGCAGACTATTTAAAATTACATTTGAGCTGGGGCCAGGAGAGCTGACTGAATTTTGTGATATATTCAGACCTTCCAGTCTTGCTCGAGCCAGTGAAACTTGTGACATTTGGGGCAATAATCTCACTTCTTATGACTAAGGATGAAACAATAAATACTAGTTTTCTGAAAGAGATCTAAGATACCTGTCTCATGGCAGTGGGAAAGAAGAGAGGAGTACAGTAACAACCAGGCCATGCTGGCAATACAGCACCTTATGCATAGTCTTTTGTGATCTTGCTGTAATTTCCCTGAAGGGGAAAGCCCACCTGTATGAACAGGTTTTACCTTTCCCCAATTCTGGGAGATAGAGCAGAGGTAGCACAGGCTGAATGAGGGCAACAACCACGTCCCGAGGACAAGGGCTGAGACAAGCTGGCAAGAGAGAATGAGGAAGGTCTCTGCTTCAGCTGCCCAGCAGTCTGTTCTGAGGATAAGCAAAGGTCTCCTGGCTCTGCAGCTGTCGATCTGCCACCTTTTGCAAGCACCAGCTTCATTACTGAATAAAGCAAAAGACAGCACAGTCACATATGCATGTTTCTGCATAAGTCTATGGGCTGCTCTAAAGTGTTATCTTACACATGTTAAAATCACAAAGGTTTCTTTAGACAGGGGGTTTGTTACAATATATTGCTCTATCTGAGAAAATTAGTATCATCTTCACTTAAGCAGAGTTAAAGTGAGAACCTGGCATATAGTACTAGTATTAATTTGCTTCAATGGAGCTACACCTGGGGTGATTTGGCCCATCAGATTTGCTTTGATTAATATTATTTGCATAAACCAATACATTTAAGAAAGAAGAAGAAAAAGATGAAACAAGAACAGAAAGCCAGAGAGTTGTGGAAATCTAGTTTCAGTGGTGTTTTAGTGGCTTCTTTAGAGATGATACCCTATCAGTGCAAAAGGCAGTACGGGTGACACGGTAATGACACCTGAGCGTTACGATGTCAGTGATAATGTATTGTACTGAGCCTGGGCAAGAGCTTGAAATGTTGGTGCAGCTGCGTTAGAAACTTTCAGTCCTTAACGTCATTAAGGAGAGCTGTGTGGAATTTTCAGTAAATCAAGTATTCTAATGTACTGGCTGCTGACGAGGCAGCTGGTATGTGCATTGTCATCAGAATACTGAGCTGATATATGAGGCACTTCTGTTGTACGATAGATAAAAATCTTCCTTTGAGTCTCGATACAACTCAAATTTGATAAGAATTAAGCATCAGTGTCTCTCCATGGAGAGCACTCCTTCCTTCCTCCAGATTAATGGAAGAAACTTCCAGAACTTCACTAACTCAGCGGACCTGCCTAATCAGACAAGGGTCTCAAACCAGGATTTGGACGTGAGCACCCCTCTCACTGAAATGTAGCAAATGGATTACTTTTACAACTGACTCTAATATCTAGAGTTACTGTATTTGCATGTGCTAGTTGCAAGCATCTTGTGAGTTAGCTGTGCTGAATGTGTCCCCCCTGCTCCATTTTACTTCTGTGTGTCTTGTCTCATCTTTTAATAACTTGTGTTCTTTTTTTTGACATCTTTGTTTGTTTTTTATCTTATACTGTAATTTGCTTTAGAGACTAAAATATTATTAAACATGAATTATGCATTGAGCAGACTCTCTGCTAGAGTCTGACTGGTCTGTTGCAATCAGAGAACAATCCCATTTCCCGCACCACCCTCCCAGCTGCACAACTGTCACTTTCTATTATGCTTGCCTTGAACAATTGAGTGTGGCTTGTAATGACAATAATTGCCTCAAAATTGTTTGTCATGTTTGCCTTGTTAGCAACAAACTACTAACTGTTGGTTACAATCAAGTTCTCAGCTATTACTCCATAATTACATCAGGGAATACTTGCAGCCAATAATAGCTGAGAAATTAGAATTATCTTTTCACAAGTAATGCTAAAATGCTTGCAGACCATTCACTCTATTCACAGGCATTCTTTTTTACATCAGCAATTTAGTGGTAAGTGAAGCCTACCCCTGTGTAAAAGGCTAGCCACAGACCTGTATCCTTTCGCACCTTCAAAACAGGTCTGCGGGTTGCATCAGTGTTGTACAGGTCCTCTATCAATAGATACTTCACTTTGGCAGTAACACTAACCAACCAAGCTATCTCTTCCTTATGCAGGTACTGAAGGGAGCCAATTTGCTTTTGATTTCAGTATGCAAGCCCTTGTAACTAAGCTTAGTGGGATTTCTGAAAGCGTTGGTTTGGTTTTCGTTGATTTTCTTTGTTCTTTTCCCTTATCTTAGCATCTTTCAGGCTTTTCCCTCCCATTTCTCTGTAACATCAAAATTAAGGAGGGGGCATTCTGGTATAGGGATTTAGTTTTGCTTTCCAGTACAGACACTTTATCCAGTTTATCCTTTTGTATGTACCAGTTGACTTTAGCAGGGGCTATGTGCACAGATTGCTTGATTCAATTTGATCTACTTCCTTAGTAGAGGTTTTTCTATATCTACTGTTAAAATGTATGCTAGGCATTGACTCCACTTTATTTTTTCTATTATGTTTAATATAGAATAATATAATAGAGCATTTTTATTTCAGTAAAAGGAATGTAAAGCAATGTGCTTTAAAGAAAATTAAATTTAGCCATTAATTCTTCACTGTGTTATATTTTAATTAAGGAAGCTATTAATTTTTTTTTTTCTGAACAGGAAATTCCCTGGAGACGCTGGGCTGTCTTGTGAAAGATATTTTTTTAAATGGAAATTTCTTTATAGTGTTTCTTGTTTGATAAAATATTGGTAACACTGAATGTTTAAAATTAGGAGTAATTTTTTAACCAAATGCAAATACTTTGATTACAAAAAGAGAGTAGTACTTTTTCAGCACTATAGAGTTTTGTAATATTTAACACATAGGAAGTGGTTATATATGTTTCTCTGAGATCTGTGAAAGGGTGTTTTCAGATAGTTGATTTAATGTTGTCAAATAGTAACCATATTTGTTATTCTGAGGCAGAGGGACACGCTATCTCTGGCACTTCTTAATGACAGGATGAAAGAAATGATATAATTGTTCTGAAAGGTTCAGGTTAGGCTGAACTCCAGTGGTGGTCTCCAAGTATTCATGAATGCTGATAGCCTGGTTATTGTGAGAAAGATGGAAGGGATGGTTTGCAGTTTGACTGGAGACAGAAAAATACAACAATTACATTAAGCATCAACACGGATTAAAATACAGCCAGGCTCTTTTACAAGTTTATTTAGCACTTGGTGACTGGTTAACAGCTTGTGGGGAGACGTGTGAGGCTCGAACAATCTCTCCCCTGCTGCATGCCAGCTGGGCACTGACCAGTGCTGGTTGCTGAAGGAGCAGCCTTCCAGACAGACAGACTTTAGTAGTTACTGAAACCCACCCTGGGAAAAGACGTGAAGGAGCACACCCTATTTAGTTGCCTTTGTGGTCTGTACTGTGTGTGATGCTGAGAAACCAATCCAGAACCTCAACTGTAAGGGTTGGCATTACCATTAGAATGAATTCAGATAAAAGCTAACATAAAGGAAGAATCCAAATTTATATAATATACAATTTTCAGACTTAGGTGCACGGAAGAGAAATTGATGCCTTAGGTCAGCTCCAAGCTTTTCTCCATTTCCATCAGATAACAACTCATTAGTGTGCTAGTCTTGCAGCTGGAATGTGTTTTTCCAGCAGAAACACTGCCCTGAGATCAGTCTCTACTGCAAAAGTTCCTGGTTATGGGGATAGTTGCATCTTTGTATCTTAAATCCTTCCTCAGTGCTTCAGTTTCATTTCAGAGTTTTTACAAGCTTGCTTCTTGTGAAATGAATCAAGTAGTCAGCCTAATGCCTCTCCGAGAGAACTAGTGACTGCTTCTACTGAACTTTTAGCAGTCCTGAGGTCCCGTGTGCTTTACTGGATAGAGTTGTTCCCTAAGGAGAAGGAAGAGTGATCCTTGTTAATAACCGTCCAGGATCCCTGCTATAAACAAACTGTTAAACTTGCATAAAAGGAATAATTACTTCTGACTGGAAGGTGGAGTTCAAACCTCTGTGTTTAGCTTTTTGTACTCTGAAACTTGGATTTCACATAAGCATGGACATTGGCATGGAGATTTAAATGAGATCATAAACCAGAATAAAGCATGTGGTTCACTAGCAGCTTTTAAATAAGGCAACAGTAATAGGTACTTTGGGGCAATAATTGATTAGAAAAATTGATTTTGTGCTTTGAGAAACACTGTGATAAAACCATGATATCAACAGACTAGTCTAAATTCTTAGGAGCGATAATTGCTATTACTGCTTTGATGGGAAAAGAAATTAGGAAATACAGACAGGGAATAGGTGTTGGTTTTTTTTTTTTTTTTGCTCTGCAAGGAAAACAAAATAGAGAGATGACATTTCAGTTACACAAAGTTACTGTTTCAAGAAGAACCAAAATATGAAGCGTACTAAAATTTTAATGACTTAATTGGCAAAGACATGCAGTGGGTTTGTTACATCACACTGTTTAAGTGTCTCTTGGATGGTTATTCTGAAGGGAGCTAATGCTGCAGCCTGTCAAAGAGAGGATGAAGAGACAGAACTAAAAGACTTGAGAACTTTTAATGTGAATTAGCTGCAATGGGAGAAATAGGCCCTTTTCAAGAGGAGTTGGTACAAATAGTGAGAGCAAACAGGTGGTCTAGAGAGGCAGAAAGTAAATGGAAGCAACCAGTGCTGTCAGATCTCTTTTAAGAGGACTCCTTGTATGTGTATGAAGAATTGATAAATAATCTTTGAATAGTTTACAGGTCTGTATACATCTTCTTTACGAAAGAAAGCCAGGATTTCTGTCTGTCTAAAAGCAATTGATAACCTTTTAAAAATATCCCTCTTAGTTAACTGTCCAAGGGCTTATTTTTATGCAAAGTTTCAAAGAACTTTGAGATTTAGTGACTTGGGTTTTGGAAATTGTATCCAGCATGATCATGTCCAAAATATATGGGTGCAATTAAAACCTTACTAAAATCAATGATAAGAATGTCGACAACCTCCAGTGGAGACAAGGTTTCATCCTTCATGTTTTCGTAATAGGTTCTGGTCAGTTGAACTGATTCTAAAGTAGTTAATATGGGTGCTGAAATTGCTACTGGTTCTTTAATTAAACCATCAGTGCAGTTTATGCAGAGATTATAAGCTTTAATTCAGTGAGTTAGCCAAGCTCTGTCTGTGTTCCTGTATCTTCCTTCCTTCTTTCTGCTACATTTCTGTGATTCTGTACTGGTTATGTGTGCTCTCTAGGAACTGTGCATCTTAGATTCCTGGATCAGGCTATAATCCCTGGTTATTCCTGTACATCTGTAGTCACAGACTTGCAGCTGCACATGTTGTTATATCTCCTGCAAATATGCCCTGTTTTAATTAAAAGCAGGGATGTTGTAAAGCCTGTTAGAAAAGACAAATATTTTTCTGTTCTCTGAATCAGCTACTCAGCAGAATGCTTCTATTCAGTCCCTGGAAAAAGAGGGCCTAAAATGATTGTTTACGCCAGGAGGTGGGAAAATGGTGGTGACAGCATTAAAAGGCATGTGGTATGCGTGGATTTTGAAGAGTAAGATGACAGCCTGGCCAAGTTCTCCACAGTGATTTAATAAAGAGGGTTCCGTGGTGATTCTTGAACTTAATTCTCTCTGTTGGCATTGTAAAGAGCTGATTTCAACAGAAACTTACTTAAATGCAGCTTTGCAAATGAGAGGGTAAACCAATCATTTTTTCTCAGAAACAATTCTTCACCACCTAGGAAACTGTGTACAGCTTCTAGCCTTTTACAGGCAGCTCCAACACCGCCATGGCCATGCAGAAGAACAGGTTCCTTTCAGAAGAGCTTCTACTGCACAGATAATTGACTTGGATGGGTAGTGGTAGCCTATTAGTCTTTTCTGTTTCTTGGACCCCCTTCCAGTTTACTGCCTGGTTTTGAGTAGCCCAGATGGTGGTCTGTGGGGCAGTTCTGTTCTATCTATCTATGGCTTTTTTTTAGGATGGCTTTGATGTCTTCTACGGCACCTGCTGTTTTTGTAGATGCTTGGTATGAGCCTCTGTGAGTAGAAGAGGATGCTTCAATGTGGCTTCAGGGGGGAGGACAACTGGGGTGTCCCAAGTCAGGCATGTGGCCCACCAAACGAGCATACTGTAATAGAACAAAAGCCCATTGCTTCTTAGCTGAAGTTACACAAGGACCTTGTGTAACAGGCGAGCTGGCTAACACGTGGTGTGAACAGACTAGCTAGTAAGACCCCAAACCTAACCAACCAAGTACACGTGATGATGGAGAGAGCAGGTGCTAGCAGTACTAATATCTGGGTTTTTTTCTTTGTATATAGATAGAAGGGAAATAACTATTTGGTTTTTAAAATGTTCCTGCCCTGCAGAGTAAATTTCTCTGAATAATAATGAATTTCTTTAAAGATATTTCTGTCTTGTGGGTCAGGAAGAAATGTGGTCTCTCATGCTGTCTGACTCTTGGGAATACTGCAATTAGCTACACTTTGAACCTGAATGAAAAAATGAGGAGAAAACCACTCCTGACTCCTCCATTATTTCTGCTGAGAGTGAAAACTGTCCCCCTTCAGCTCCCTTGAAGGCAGGAAAATTTTACTTACTCTGCTTTCCTATGTGAGTATGTGATGGATGCCTTACTGTTGTTTCTCACTGGCTGTACACACAGATGTGAACAGAAATCAGTTCTGAAGAAAAATCCAGAGAGTAGAGAGTTAGGAAGACTGCTTAGGGAGTAGCAGAAGTTGAGCTTGCCAGCTTGACAAGGTTATTTTTCCAACAGCATTTATTAAAAATAAAGTTAGCATTGAGTTGTATGTTGGCCCTGTTGTATATTTCATTACACAATATGGAACAAGCACAAAGCTAATTCAAGTCTACACAGAAGTATCTATTACTAAGAATAGATTTTCTATTTGTATGTTTCATAATCATATTTATAAATCTATTATTTCTCTTGTCACATATATATCTTTTTCTAAGTAAACTGAAATGATCACTGAAGAAAGGCAGAGCTTTATGGCATGGGAATCAGTTATTAAGCAGATGATACATTTTCTTGTGCTCTAATTAGAGACCATCTCGGAGAGTTCAGAAATACCATGGGCCTGAATTTCTAGAAGAGGCAATTCTATGAAGGCTAAATCCAACCAGAGCAGTATAGAATCATAGAATGATTTGGGCTGGAA